>NW_028273701.1:300000-419415 GCF_024610735.1 Ursus americanus | reverse complement strand
ATATGTCCAGGAGCAGCAAGAAGGCCCTGTGGCCACAGGGGACAGCTTAGGACATGACCTCAGGGAGGTGACAGAGGGCGACAGAAAGCCATTCCAGGGCTATAACCCCATGAGACCCTGTTTCACTAGGCCATCGTGGCTACAGCGTTGAGAACAGATGACAGAGGGTTGAAGATGGCAAGGCAGGTCAATGACGAAGCTTTTCCAGGAACTCAGGCACTGTGGACCAGACAGGTGGCCTTGGATGGAGTGGTTAGACCTATTCTGGGTCCATTTTGAAGATGGAGCTCACAGGATTTGCTGATGAGTTAGCTATTAGGAGCAGGAGAACGGAGGAATTGGGGTAACTCCCAGCTGTTGTGGGTTGTCCCGATCGAGGGGAAGGAGAGGGTTTCTGGGGTAAGGAGGTAGTCCGTGTTCCGCATGCTGAGGAAGGTGCCTTTCCCGGTGGATCTGCTGAGGTTTGTGTCTGGGAGAACCTTTCACATCTCCTCCCTCAGCAATGCTCAAGTACAAGTATCCCCCAGCTTTTAAACGTTCACAGTAAGACACTTGGCTTTCTTGAAAGAACTACGTTATTACCCAGCTTCAGTGAGAGGAAGAGACCTAAAGAGGATTTCCCTCTTATGAAAAAAGGTGAACAGTGAGAATCGCGTTCAGCATCTGTTTTGGGGAGAAGCACGACAGAGGCGGCGTGCACCCCAACCAGCTCCTTCCGCTGGGAACCGCTCTCCGCATCCAGCCACCAGCACTTTGAATTGTGTCTGTGAGCCTCTGCTGTGCTTTATCTTCATTTATGCTGGGCCTCCGTTAGAAACTTGTGTCCTGAGGCCTAAGAAAAGCCAAAGAGAAGGAATCTTGGAGTCTGAGCACACTGTCCAATTTTTCCGTGTAAATGAACGGTCATCCCTTCTTTACACCATTTCTGCTGTGCAAGGTTTCTCAGAAGCCCTGTACTTTCAAAGAGCAGGGAAACCTATACCCCATGCTGCGGGGTTAGTTTTAGTCTCCATGCTGGACAGAACATTTCATGACTGTCGGATTTTCTCACTCAAACATTGAGACTTGGACCACCTTCACCCGTTTCTACCACCCCATCCCCGAATCTGGCACCTACCAATCTGCTCTCAGTATCTATGTGTTCAGTATTTGTTTATTCCACGTGGAATGTACATGAGAGCATCTGGTATTTGTCTTTCTGTGTCTGAGTTACTTGGCATAAGGCCCCCAAGGTCTGTGTTTCCATGTCTGGTTCTTGTGAATAATGCTGCAGTGAACGTGGGAGTGCATCTGTCTTTTTGAGGCAGTATTTTTGTGTTCTCCAAATCAATACTCAGTAGAGCCATTACTGGGTCATGTGGTAGTTGTATTTATTTTTTCAGGAACCTCCATACCGTTTGTCACAGTGGCTGCACCAATTTCCATTCCCACCAGCAGCGCACAGTGTCTCCTCGTCTGCACGCCCTTGACCCCACCTGGTGTCTGTCTCTGGGACAATTGCTGTTCCAACAGTTGTGAGGGGATAGCCGATTGTGGGTTTGACTGATGTTTCCCTGACGATGCTCAGTGATGTCGAACAACTTTTTCTGTCTGTTGGCACCTGTGTGCCATCTTTGGACAGTATCTATTCACATATTCACCCCATTTTTTATACAGTTTTTTTTTGTTTTGATTTGTATGAGTGTTGTGTGCATTTTGGATATTAGCCTCTTCTCACACATATGATTCGCAGATATTTTTTTCTTATTGGGTCAGTGGCCTTTTAAGTTTTTGATGGTTTCTTTTGCCGTGTGGAAGATTTCAGTTTGATGTTGTTCCACTTGTTTATTTTTGCTTTTGTTGCCTTTGCATTTGGTGTCCGATCTGAAGACTCTTTGCCAAAACCAATGTCGAGAGACTTAGTACCTGTGTCTTCTTGGAGGTTTATGGATTCGGGTCTTATGTTCAAATCATTCATCCATTAAAAATTTTGTGTGTGGTGTAAGAAAGTGACCCAGTTATATTCTTCTGCATTTAGTGTCCAGTTTGCCTGTTACCGCTCACTGAAGAGACAGTCCTTCCCTCATGGCATATCTTCTGCTGCTGTGTCGTAAGTTAGGGTCATCTACGTGTGGGTAAGTTTCTGAGCTTTCTGTTCTGTTCCACTGACCTGGTGTCTGTGTTTCTGCCAGTACCATCCTGTTTAGATGACAACAGCTTTGTAATCTAGCTTGAAATCCAGGAGTGTGTTGACTGCACCTTTCTTTCTCCAGGTTGCTTTGGGTATTTGGGGTCTTTTGTGATTCCATACAAGTTTGAGGACTGTTTTCTATTTCCTCGAATAATGCCACTGGAATTCAGATGGGGATTTCATCACATCTGTCGATTGCTTTGGGTACGATGGACATGTTCACATAATTAACTCTTCCAGTTAAGGAGCATGGCGTATGCTTCCATTTGTTTGTGTTGCCTTCCAAATCTTTGACCCATACATTCTGCCCCCCTCGACACACATGTTTTTCATTTCTTTTCTGCCATGTGTTGAGTGTACTATGTCTTTCTCATTGTTGGTTACTTTTATTCCTAGATTTTTTTTTTTGATGCAATTGTAAATGGCATTGCTTTTTTAATTTCTCTTTGCGAAAGTGTGTCATCAGTATACAGAAATGCAAGAAGTTGGGTCATCTGGGTGGCTCCATAGGTGAAGCGTCTGCCTTCTGCTCAGGTCAGAGTTCTGGGATCGAGCCCCGTGTTGGGCTCCCCGCTTAGCGAGGGTCTGCTTCTCCGTCTTTCTGACACTCCCCCGGCTCGTGCTTTTTCTCTTCCTGTCAAATAAATAAATAAAATCTGAAAAAAAATAAAGACAACAGGTCTCTGTATATTGACTTTATATCCTGCAGCTTTCTTGAATTTGTTTATTCTAACAGTTTTTTTTTTTTTTTTTTTTTGTGGAATCTTTTGGGATTTCATGTCATTTGCAAATAGTGACCGTTTTCCTGTATGGATTTCATATCTTTCTCTTTTTTTAAAATGATGTTAGTCACCCTACAGTACTTCATTTGTTTTTGATGTAGTGTTCCAGGATTCATTGTTTGCATATAACACCTAGTGCTCATTATGACACGTGCCCTCCTTAATACCCATCACCAGGATAACCCATTCCCCTACCCCTCCCTTTCTGCAACCTTCAGTTTGTTTCCCAGTGTCAATAGTCTCTCATGGTTCATCTCCCCCTCTCATTCCCCACCTTCACTTTTCCCTTCCTTCTCCTAATGTCCTCCATGCTATTCCTTCCATTCCACATAGGAGTGAAACCATATGATAATTGTCTTTCTCTGCTTGACTTAATTTCACTTAGCATAATCCCCTCCTGGTCCATCCACGTTGGTGCAAATGGTGGGTATTCATCCTTTCTGATGACTGAGTAATATTCCATTGTATAGATGAACCACATCTTCTTTGTCCATTCATCTGCTGAAGGACATCTTGGCTCCTTCCACAGTTTGGCTATTAGGGACATTGCTGCTATGAACATTGGGATACAGGTGCCCCTTCTTTTCATTACTCTGTGTCTATGGGGTAAATACCCAGTAGTGCAATTGGTGGGTCGTAGGATAGCTCTGTGTTCAACGTCTTGAGGAATCTCCATATTGTTTTCAAAAGTGGCTGTACCAGCTTGAATTCTCACGAGTAGTGGTAGAGGGCTCCCCTTTCTCCACATCCTCTCTGACTTTTTTTTATTTCCTGTCTTGTTAATTTCTTCTCAAGATTTTATTTATTTATTCCACAGAGATAGAGACAGCCAGCGAGAGAGGGAACACAAGCAGGGGGAGTGGGAGAGGAAGAAGCAGGCTCATAGCGGAGGAGCCTGATGTGGGGCTCCATCCCATAATGCTGGGATCACGCCCTGAGCCGATGGCAGACGCTTAACCGCTGTGCCACCCAGGTGCCCCCGGCCTTGTTAATTTTAACCATTCTAGCTGGTGTAAGGTGGTATCTCATTGTAGTTTTGATTTGTATTTGCCTGATGGCAAGTGATGTGGAGCATTTTTTTCATGTGTCTGTTGGCCATTTGTATGTCTTCTCTGGACAAGTATCTCTTTGTGTCTTCTGCCCATTTTTTGGGTGTCGAGTTTGAGGAGTTCTTTATAGATCTTGGATACCAGCCCTTTATCTGTAATATCATTTGCAGATATCTTCTTCGATTCCGTAGGTTGCCTTTTTGTTTTGTTGATCGTTTGCTTTGCCGTGCAGAAACTTTTTATCTTGATGAAGTGCCAATAGTTCATTTTTGCTTTTATTTCCTTTGCCTTTAGAGACGTGGCTTGCAAGAAGTTGTTGTGTCCAAGGTTGAAGAGTTCTTTTGATTTTGATATGCGACAGGAATCCATTATCTTTCTTTCCTGATTGCATTCGAGTCCTCTGTCTTTCTTGGTGAGTCTAGCTAAGTTTGTCAGTTTTGTTTATCTTTCCAAAAAAGGCAGCTCTCATTTTCATTGTGTGGTTTTTTTTTTTTTTTTTGTCTTTTTAGTCTCTGTTGGATTTATTTATGCATTCCTTTTTGTTATTTCCTTATTTCTACTAATTTGGGGCTTTGTTTGCTGTTTTTTTTTTTTCTACTTCTTTACCACAGAAATCAGGTTGTTTATTGGAGAGCATTCTCATGGATTGATGAAGACTTGAATTTCTATGAACGTCCCCCCCGTAGAGCTACTTTTGCTGCATCCCATAAGTTTTTGTAGGTTGTCTTTTTCATCAGTGTCAAGGTACTTCTAAATTTTTTTTGATTTCTTCTTTGACTGTTGGTTGTTCAGTAGCATGTTGTTAAATCTCCACATATTTTTTTAAGATTATTTAAGTATCTGGCAGAGAGTGAGACAGCGAGAGAGGGAACGCAAGCAGGGGGGTGGGAGAGGGAGAAGCGGGCTTCCCACTGAGCAAGGAGCCTGATTCGGGGCTAGATCCCAGGCTCCTGGGATCACGACCTGAGCTGAAGGCAGATCCTTAATGACTGAGCCACCCAGGCCCCCCAATCTCCACCTGTTTTTGACTGTCCCATTTTTTTCTTGAGACTGATTTCTAGTTTCATATCATTGTGGTTGGACAAGATTTGTAGCAGAAGGTGAAGAGAGCATTCAGATGAAAGGTTTGTTTCCTGGAGGGTTTTCTGAGGGCAGACCATGAGTTCCGTGGGGACGGAGGAAGGTTTTGTGAGACGGGGGGTGGGGTTAACCCTTGTTAGAATTACTGACTACTACCATGCAGGCTGTGTGCTACCGTTCACACCGTAGTCCTGATGGGCTTGTACTTCATTAGAAATATTTTCTAGGAGGTGTAGGCATAGGCTTCTCTAAAAGAAAGGTGCCATGTGGGTTCATGGCATGACCCCAGGTCAGCAACCAGGATGTATGGTATTGTGGGGGATCAGAACCAGGCTTTCTGTGGGAAGTGACGGAAATAGGGTATGGTGAGCTCCATGACCTCATAGGTGAGGTCCCGAGTGACCCACTGGGTGTTGGGTTCCGTGGATCTGTTTCATCAGGTGCTGTGGAATTCAGGGACACCCTCCTGTCTGTGGATTTGTGTGGAGACAGGTAGACATCAGTGTCTGGCCAGGCACGAGGGTCGCACTGGACCACCACCAGAGGTGCAGCATGCGGGGGAGCCACTGCTTGGTTTCCACGAAAGCTGACCAGGGTCTGTGACCGTGATTCCTAGCAGCTGCAAGGGGAGAGGAGGCCGGGGGTGGTGCACACTTCCTAGACTTGTGGTCAGGACTAGTCTGGAGCCCACTGAAGTCAGCCACACCTGGCACAGAAGGCCCCCAGTCAGTGTAGCTGTGGGCACTGCTCCCATGGCACTTTCGGGCCGGCTCCATGCTGCCACCTCCTGCTTTTCATCATCATCTTCAAGGTCGTGTGCCTCTGCTCTTGCCCCATGGCCTCCGGGGTATTGTCCGTCCTCCATCTGGCCCTCGTCCCTGGTGCCCTGTGCAGTCCGATGCCAGGGTAGCCTTCTCGAGACAAACATCTGGCCCTGATGGAACACTTCCATGGATCTCGTGTGATGCGAGGATGATGTCCTGCCCTGGAAGGGGGCTGCAGGTCCCCAATCAGGAGAGCCATGTCTCCCTTTTCAGCATGGCCTGCCCTCCCCTCAGTCTTCTTCAGGGAAGCTCTCCCCACTTCCTGAGATGACAGCTCTGAACTTAAAAGTGAATGTTATTTTACATATCTCTATGCCTTAGTTCATCCATGGCATGTCTTTCAACGCCGTTAGTGGTTTTTTTTTTTTTTTTTAGCAGTTCCGAAGGGCTGTCTGCTCAAGGAGGGGATGACCTGGGTGGGGCAGCTTTCCCTCTCATCTCCCTCAGCCTGTCGCTGAGCCCTGGGGCCAGCTGTCCCACTGAGGATTGAGGGACCCGAGCCAGCCCATCCTGAGCCCAGGCTGTGTGTCAGCTGTGTAGACTGATGCGTGTCGGAGCGGTGGGCAGCTGGCATAGGCCAGGGGCAGGCAGTGTCTCCCCATTCCTTCCCTCCCTTCCTCCCAGAGGTAGCTCAGAGCAGCCTTCAACCCCTGCATCTCCAGATCCCTTGACCTATGCCTCCTGTGTTCAGCTGGTGACCTTGGAGTTTCGCATGGATTCTACCTCCCATACCCTCTCCTGTAGCAGTTCCTGGATCAGGGGAGGGGTCGGACCCTTGTCTGATTTTGGTCTTCTTCCTGTCCCGCACCAAGCCCACTCACCTTTGCATCTTCCATGTATGTGCTTGGAAGCAAGTCCATCCACAGGGAACCTATTAGCCAAATGGATCCAGGTAATGAACATTGAAGTAGAGATCCAGGATCCATAATAAACCTGCTCGGAAACCTGTCCCAAAGTCTGTGACTCTCTCACACTGAAACAGAAACAATAATAGCTTTCTGGACTGTGAAGTGACATGTGTCTCTACTTCCAATCTTGAAGGCATAGGTGCTGAGCCTGGACAGAAAAGGACCATGGCTCCCGTGGGCTGGGATCCACAGTAAGAACTCAGTGAAATCTGAATTCGAGGCATAGAATGAATAATTATTGTAGAGTGAATCCTCCCAAGTAGGGCTTATGCACATTGCAGAGGAAAAGCTTTTTCAAAGAGGTTCCTGAAAGAAAAATCTTTTTAAAAAATTTATTTTAATTCCAGTAGAGCTAACATACAGTGTTACATTCGTTTCAGGTGTACAAGAGAGTGATTCAGTAATTCTATATATTACTCAGTGGTCATCCAGAAAAGTGTCCTCTTAATCCGCTTCATCTATTTCACTCATCCCTCTATGCACCTCCTCCTCTCTGGTAACCATCCGTTTTGTTCTCTCTTGTTAAGAGTTTGTATTTTGCCAGGCCCATACTCAGGCAACCCTGTTTGGGTAGAGTTTCCGTGTCCCCTGCGAGGGGGGATGGGGGTGGGCACGCTGTGAGCCGGTATTTCCAGGCTTTTGTTCCCTGGCGGCTTTCTCTGGCGGTCTGCTGTGCCTCTTCTGAGAGTCAGAGCAGCAGAGGCTGAATTGTCACAGAACAGAGGGATTGCGGCCCATTCTCCACCGATGTTCTGGCCACTTTAACTCCGTTACTGTTGGTGCTGCTCAACCCTGTAGCGTCCCGGGATGTGCGCCCCACACCCGGCGTCCCTGCCCTCCCTTCCAGGGCAGGCGCGTCTCTGTCCTTTGTGTTTCTAATGCCGCCAGCCGCCAGCCGCCAGCCGCCCCCGCGCGCTCCCGGATCTCCCGGTCTCAGTCTGGATCCCGTGAGCACACCAGGATTCCGGAGTTCCGTGAGAAGCCTGGTGGCGCGCGCACCCGGTTCAGGGTCTCGGTCTGCTGTTTCGTGGGTGCCGACCGCGAGTCCGCCCGCTCCCCCGTGCAGGTGGCCCGCCAACCGCCAGCCGCCCTGCACGCGCTCCAGAAGCTCCTGGTCTCAGTCTGGATCCCGTGAGCACACCGGGATTCAGGAATTCCGTGAGAAGCCTGGTGGCGCGCGCACCCGGTTCAGGGTCTCAGTCTGCTGTTTCGCGGGTGCCGACCGTGAGTCCGTCCGCTCCCCCGTGCAGGTGGCCTGCCAGCTGCCAGCTGCCCCGCATGCGCTCCGGGAGCTCCCGGTCTCAGTCTGGATCCCGTGAGCACACGGGATTCCCGGGTTCCGCGAGATGCCTGGTGGCGCGCGCTCCCGGCTCACCGGTCTCAGTCCGCTCTCTCGCGGGTGCCCTCTGTGAGTGCGCCCGCTCCCCCCGTGCAGGTGGCTGCCGCTTCCCGGCGCCCGAACGCGGCGGCTCCCTCCCCCTTCCGTTTATCTTCCGATATCTGTGCCCGGTTTCACGGCTCCCCGCTTCGTACCTCAATACTCAGCGCTGGAGATGTTCATTTGTAGAGATCCAGATGTATCTTCCTGCGTCTCAGGCTGATTCCGTGGTTGTTTAGGCTGGTCTGGTACCTATCCAGCTCGACTCAGGGGACCTGTGAAAAAGGGGTCCCCTACTCCTCCGCCATCTTAACTCGTCTCTTGTACCTGAAATAGTATTTAAAAACACTCAGCTCAGCCTCTTCTACAAAGTGAGCCAATGCTTATAAACAAGGCTAAAATATTCCCTTACCGGCGATGACTTCCCAGCCATCGTAGTGTTTAACTGGTATGACTGTGACTTACATTAGTCAACATTTGCAGAGAAAGAACTTAGTGCATCCAGGGGGCACTTCATGTTGAAATTAGTTTGTGACAATGAGCTACTGTGTTTTATACTGTAGTCCAAGGGAATGGTGCCAGACATCTCTAAGGTGTCTAGCAGTTCTACAATTCTGATTTTAAGTGGTCTGTGTGCTTCAGAGATTTGGGCAGGAGAAGGGCAGGAGTCCAGAGACTGTGAACACTTCTGTTACCTGTGCTGACCATGGAGCAGGTAGCCTTCTGTGGGCATCATTTTGATTTCTTGGTACTCTTGTGAAAGGTGCTTTTGTCTCAAATTCCTCCATTTAGGAGCAATTATAATGATAAAAGTAATGTTTATCTTATATCATCTGTGGGCCCTGATCCTGGGCTCCCAGGGAAGCTATCCTTTAACATTTTACCCGGCTCAAAATGACTGGGCAAAACCTCAAAGCATGGGCCCTATTTCTGCCCCAAGCACATGTTGTACATCTGTTTCGAGAAGAAAACAATAACCAAAAATGCCAACATGAAGATAAGAAAAAATCAAGAACCTCTTTGGCTCCCATAAGATTAAAGTCATACTGACATGTACATACTGAAAATGCATGAAATCATTGCATGTCCTAAAGCCCAAGCCTTGGAGGGTCTGAGAGCCACTGACCTTGCCCAGAACCAGGCACACCCCAGCAGGGAGGGCTGGTGCAGAAAGGGAAGGGGCAGGACGCTGAGGGTGGTCTGCAGCTAGAGGGGTCCCTGGAAGGGGCCAGGTGTGTGGGGGGAGCCCGGCCCACGACCCCACCCATGCCCGTGCTGGGTGTTGAGTAGAGGAGGCGCCTCTTGGACCCCCTGCACTTTCAGGGTTCCAGGGGCTTGAGGGCGGGTTGCCCGGCATCCAAGGGGCTAGGGCACCACCCTCCCCGACCAATCACCGCTTGGGGGTGGAGCTACGTCTCTGTGGGCGGTCCCAGAGTTGCAGCGGGTTGCAGACCTGGGGCAGAAGAAGGGGCACTGGGAGAGAGAGAGTTGCCCTGCGGAGGTCCGGGCTGGTGAGTGAGCAGCATGCCCCGGGGTGGGGGTCGGGGGGTAGGGTGCGCCCCAGGTGGGAGGCAGGGTTCTGGAAGGGCACGTGGAGAGGGTTCATTGTGGGGACTCAGGTGAGTTTTCTTTTTCCCTTTAAAGTCTCTTCCGCCCCATGTCCTCAACTGGCCTTATTCCCCATACCCGTGAACTCCAGGGCGCCCACTCACCTGAGCTTTTGTGGGATGGGTTGCAGAATTTCAGGGTTTCCCCTGTTCCCCGGGAAGAGTGCGGGCAAGGACCTCACAGAATCCCCACCTTCAGTGGGGTGTCCCCCGGTTCTCTGACACAGTGCAGGTGATGCATCTTGAGCAGTACCCCGAGTTCAGCAGGGTGTGCCCTGGTCCCCCAGGCACAGGTGTGGCAGTAGCAAGCCCCAGAGCCATCCCCCAACTTCAGCATTATGCCCCGTGTGCCCCCGAGTTAGTGGTAATTGGCTGTTAGAATCATGCAGGAAAATCCTCCAGGTGGGGGCCTGGAGGCGGGCGTAAACCAGACCCCACTCTAGTTGCATTGGGAATAGACGAATTGAGGGTTTCTTTAGAAGAGTAAGTCTGCTTTCCAGAAAAGGCAAGGTCATTGGTCTATTGAGAATGAAGATAATTAGTGCTAAACAACAAGTATGTGTTGCCCCTTCGTCCAGAAACCGAAGCAGGTGTGCAGGCTTTAGGTCAGAGGTGCCTTCTTCTCCCCAGCTGACAGCACTTCTCTGCTCTGGCTCCATGAGACTCGAGGTTTTGAACGTCAGCATCTGAGTCAGGGAGGCAGCTTGTCACAGGACGCCAGTGTTCAGAGAAAACACAGCTATTTTGGCATAATGTCCTATCTATGTCAGGACTGGAGGTAAAACCTCTCATTATCCCAAAACCTCCTGGGCTTTTCTCTTTTCTCTAGTTGAGCCACAAAGTAAAATTGAAGTAGCTGTCAGCATTCTGGGTTTGGTGCAAGAATTACTTAGTTTCCCTGCAGGTAGAACTTTGCAGGGGATCACAATTTCTCTGTCCATTTATTGCTTACAAATGTATTTTGACTATCTGTTTCCTAGGAACCCTCTTTTATTAGAAAGGGAAGGTGAGATTCACTCTGTGCCTGTTTGTAACATCTAATTTGTTCCTTCGTCTAACAATGTTTATTCAATTGGGCCTAAGATATGGTTGAGTGGCCAGCATCTAGAGTTAGGTGGCTTTTTTTCATCTGATACAGACTTGGATGATGTCATTTGACAAAGGTGATGTTTCATCATTGATTAGTTTATTCACCAGAAGAGTTAAAATTAGGGTGGAGGGAAAATTCAAAATTATCCAAATGGGCCTGTTCCTGTTTAAAAGTTGAGCTTGACTTTCTAGTTTTACTATTATCTCGATATTTTGAGGTGCCATATTCTGTCTGTAGTTTCTTTGGTGGTGGAGTCAGAAGGAGAGTCTGGGAATTCTTTTGGATAGTGGCATGCTGGTGGCTTCAAGGGGCTTGGCGTCAGGAGCCTTGGGGTGAATTCTGCAACTGCTTGCCTGACCCTGGGTGCATCTCGCAGAGGTTTTGTTTCCTCTTATGAAATTGCCAGCAGATAATGTTCTGCTTAAAGGGGAACCCTCCCATCCTGTTGGTGGGAATGCAGAGTGGTGCAGACAGTCTGGGAAACAGTGTGGGGGTTCCTCAAAAAGTTAAACATTGAACAACCACATGATCCAGCAATTGCTCTCCTAGGTGCTTACCCAAAAGATACAAAAATGCACATTCGAAGGGGGTACATGCACCATGATGTTTATAGCAACAATGTCCACAGTAGCCAAACTATGGAGAGAATCCCAAAGTCCATGCACTGATGAATGGATAAAGCAGATGTGGGATACGTATATATATGTATATATGTATATGTGTGTGTATATATATATATATGGGAATATGACCCAGCTTCAAAAAGAATGAAATCTTACCATTTGCAAGGATGTGGATGGATCTAGAGTGTATTAAGCTAAGCAAAATTAGTGAGGAAAGACAAATATCCTATGCTCTCACGCTTGTGGAATTTCAGAAAGAAAACAGATGAACAGAGTTGAGGGGTGATGAGAAAGGCAAACAAGGAAATAGACTCAACCTTGGAGAACAAACTGAGTGTTGCTGCAGGACAGGGGCGTGGGGGGAAGAGTTAAATGGGTGAGGGGTATTAAGGAGGGCGCTTGTGATGAGCACCGGGTACTGTATGCAGGTGAGGAATCACTAAATCCTACCCCTGAAGCGAATATTCCATGGCATGTGAACTAACTGGAATTTAAGTAAAAGAAGAAAGGAAAAAGTGTTCTGCTTCATGAAGAGTGAGGTAAAATTGTAGTGATTTGGGCTGTACTGTTCTATAGATGATAGTTGTAAAACACCCTGTTGTAAGATACACTAGTTTCTTATCACATAAGGAGTCCTCAGAAAGCTGCAATGAAAGATTCAGATCTCAGAGCATGTTCATGTTCCACTGATATGTTACAGTTTGCACAGGTAGGACAGAAGGAGAGAAAGGCAACAGAAGGGGAAAGTAGGTGTGAACCTTTCATTAGTTAGCATTATAGCTTTCTCATGAAAGCCTTGCGCCAGTGTGATTTTGCAAGAAGAGGGGGAATCCGGGAGCTTTGCAGGAGACGGGGGAGTTCCAGGTCTGGGTAAAGCTGACAGGGGTCCCAGAGGAGAGCTGAATGCATTCTGCAGCAGGGTGTGGGCAGGGTGGGCTCCAGGGGTGGCTGTGGGTCTCCTGTGTGAGAGTTGTGACAGGTGAGGGCTGTGTGCAAGTTCCTGGCTGAGGACAAGTGAGGCACAGGTGGAGAGCTGGCAGAAAACCTTTTTCTGGGCCTCCAGCCTCACCCAACACACACAGCCTCACCTTCTGTCCCTGTCACTCCAATTCAGACTTCTCAGAAGGCGAGTGAGAACACATCAAGAGCATTCTAAACAGAAGGGAAAGCATGTGCAAAGGCTCTGGGGCAGGAGAATTCCAGATATGTCCAGGAGCAGCAAGAAGGCCCTGTGGCCACAGGGGACAGCTTAGGACATGACCTCAGGGAGGTGACAGAGGGCGACAGAAAGCCATTCCAGGGCTATAACCCCATGAGACCCTGTTTCACTAGGCCATCGTGGCTACAGCGTTGAGAACAGATGACAGAGGGTTGAAGATGGCAAGGCAGGTCAATGACGAAGCTTTTCCAGGAACTCAGGCACTGTGGACCAGACAGGTGGCCTTGGATGGAGTGGTTAGACCTATTCTGGGTCCATTTTGAAGATGGAGCTCACAGGATTTGCTGATGAGTTAGCTATTAGGAGCAGGAGAACGGAGGAATTGGGGTAACTCCCAGCTGTTGTGGGTTGTCCCGATCGAGGGGAAGGAGAGGGTTTCTGGGGTAAGGAGGTAGTCCGTGTTCCGCATGCTGAGGAAGGTGCCTTTCCCGGTGGATCTGCTGAGGTTTGTGTCTGGGAGAACCTTTCACATCTCCTCCCTCAGCAATGCTCAAGTACAAGTATCCCCCAGCTTTTAAACGTTCACAGTAAGACACTTGGCTTTCTTGAAAGAACTACGTTATTACCCAGCTTCAGTGAGAGGAAGAGACCTAAAGAGGATTTCCCTCTTATGAAAAAAGGTGAACAGTGAGAATCGCGTTCAGCATCTGTTTTGGGGAGAAGCACGACAGAGGCGGCGTGCACCCCAACCAGCTCCTTCCGCTGGGAACCGCTCTCCGCATCCAGCCACCAGCACTTTGAATTGTGTCTGTGAGCCTCTGCTGTGCTTTATCTTCATTTATGCTGGGCCTCCGTTAGAAACTTGTGTCCTGAGGCCTAAGAAAAGCCAAAGAGAAGGAATCTTGGAGTCTGAGCACACTGTCCAATTTTTCCGTGTAAATGAACGGTCATCCCTTCTTTACACCATTTCTGCTGTGCAAGGTTTCTCAGAAGCCCTGTACTTTCAAAGAGCAGGGAAACCTATACCCCATGCTGCGGGGTTAGTTTTAGTCTCCATGCTGGACAGAACATTTCATGACTGTCGGATTTTCTCACTCAAACATTGAGACTTGGACCACCTTCACCCGTTTCTACCACCCCATCCCCGAATCTGGCACCTACCAATCTGCTCTCAGTATCTATGTGTTCAGTATTTGTTTATTCCACGTGGAATGTACATGAGAGCATCTGGTATTTGTCTTTCTGTGTCTGAGTTACTTGGCATAAGGCCCCCAAGGTCTGTGTTTCCATGTCTGGTTCTTGTGAATAATGCTGCAGTGAACGTGGGAGTGCATCTGTCTTTTTGAGGCAGTATTTTTGTGTTCTCCAAATCAATACTCAGTAGAGCCATTACTGGGTCATGTGGTAGTTGTATTTATTTTTTCAGGAACCTCCATACCGTTTGTCACAGTGGCTGCACCAATTTCCATTCCCACCAGCAGCGCACAGTGTCTCCTCGTCTGCACGCCCTTGACCCCACCTGGTGTCTGTCTCTGGGACAATTGCTGTTCCAACAGTTGTGAGGGGATAGCCGATTGTGGGTTTGACTGATGTTTCCCTGACGATGCTCAGTGATGTCGAACAACTTTTTCTGTCTGTTGGCACCTGTGTGCCATCTTTGGACAGTATCTATTCACATATTCACCCCATTTTTTATACAGTTTTTTTTTGTTTTGATTTGTATGAGTGTTGTGTGCATTTTGGATATTAGCCTCTTCTCACACATATGATTCGCAGATATTTTTTTCTTATTGGGTCAGTGGCCTTTTAAGTTTTTGATGGTTTCTTTTGCCGTGTGGAAGATTTCAGTTTGATGTTGTTCCACTTGTTTATTTTTGCTTTTGTTGCCTTTGCATTTGGTGTCCGATCTGAAGACTCTTTGCCAAAACCAATGTCGAGAGACTTAGTACCTGTGTCTTCTTGGAGGTTTATGGATTCGGGTCTTATGTTCAAATCATTCATCCATTAAAAATTTTGTGTGTGGTGTAAGAAAGTGACCCAGTTATATTCTTCTGCATTTAGTGTCCAGTTTGCCTGTTACCGCTCACTGAAGAGACAGTCCTTCCCTCATGGCATATCTTCTGCTGCTGTGTCGTAAGTTAGGGTCCTCTACGTGTGGGTAAGTTTCTGAGCTTTCTGTTCTGTTCCACTGACCTGGTGTCTGTGTTTCTGCCAGTACCATCCTGTTTAGATGACAACAGCTTTGTAATCTAGCTTGAAATCCAGGAGTGTGTTGACTGCACCTTTCTTTCTCCAGGTTGCTTTGGGTATTTGGGGTCTTTTGTGATTCCATACAAGTTTGAGGACTGTTTTCTATTTCCTCGAATAATGCCACTGGAATTCAGATGGGGATTTCATCACATCTGTCGATTGCTTTGGGTACGATGGACATGTTCACATAATTAACTCTTCCAGTTAAGGAGCATGGCGTATGCTTCCATTTGTTTGTGTTGCCTTCCAAATCTTTGACCCATACATTCTGCCCCCCTCGACACACATGTTTTTCATTTCTTTTCTGCCATGTGTTGAGTGTACTATGTCTTTCTCATTGTTGGTTACTTTTATTCCTAGATTTTTTTTTTGATGCAATTGTAAATGGCATTGCTTTTTTAATTTCTCTTTGCGAAAGTGTGTCATCAGTATACAGAAATGCAAGAAGTTGGGTCATCTGGGTGGCTCCATAGGTGAAGCGTCTGCCTTCTGCTCAGGTCAGAGTTCTGGGATCGAGCCCCGTGTTGGGCTCCCCGCTTAGCGAGGGTCTGCTTCTCCGTCTTTCTGACACTCCCCCGGCTCGTGCTTTTTCTCTTCCTGTCAAATAAATAAATAAAATCTGAAAAAAAATAAAGACAACAGGTCTCTGTATATTGACTTTATATCCTGCAGCTTTCTTGAATTTGTTTATTCTAACAGTTTTTTTTTTTTTTTTTTTGTGGAATCTTTTGGGATTTCATGTCATTTGCAAATAGTGACCGTTTTCCTGTATGGATTTCATATCTTTCTCTTTTTTTAAAATGATGTTAGTCACCCTACAGTACTTCATTTGTTTTTGATGTAGTGTTCCAGGATTCATTGTTTGCATATAACACCTAGTGCTCATTATGACACGTGCCCTCCTTAATACCCATCACCAGGATAACCCATTCCCCTACCCCTCCCTTTCTGCAACCTTCAGTTTGTTTCCCAGTGTCAATAGTCTCTCATGGTTCATCTCCCCCTCTCATTCCCCACCTTCACTTTTCCCTTCCTTCTCCTAATGTCCTCCATGCTATTCCTTCCATTCCACATAGGAGTGAAACCATATGATAATTGTCTTTCTCTGCTTGACTTAATTTCACTTAGCATAATCCCCTCCTGGTCCATCCACGTTGGTGCAAATGGTGGGTATTCATCCTTTCTGATGACTGAGTAATATTCCATTGTATAGATGAACCACATCTTCTTTGTCCATTCATCTGCTGAAGGACATCTTGGCTCCTTCCACAGTTTGGCTATTAGGGACATTGCTGCTATGAACATTGGGATACAGGTGCCCCTTCTTTTCATTACTCTGTGTCTATGGGGTAAATACCCAGTAGTGCAATTGGTGGGTCGTAGGATAGCTCTGTGTTCAACGTCTTGAGGAATCTCCATATTGTTTTCAAAAGTGGCTGTACCAGCTTGAATTCTCACGAGTAGTGGTAGAGGGCTCCCCTTTCTCCACATCCTCTCTGACTTTTTTTTATTTCCTGTCTTGTTAATTTCTTCTCAAGATTTTATTTATTTATTCCACAGAGATAGAGACAGCCAGCGAGAGAGGGAACACAAGCAGGGGGAGTGGGAGAGGAAGAAGCAGGCTCATAGCGGAGGAGCCTGATGTGGGGCTCCATCCCATAATGCTGGGATCACGCCCTGAGCCGATGGCAGACGCTTAACCGCTGTGCCACCCAGGTGCCCCCGGCCTTGTTAATTTTAACCATTCTAGCTGGTGTAAGGTGGTATCTCATTGTAGTTTTGATTTGTATTTGCCTGATGGCAAGTGATGTGGAGCATTTTTTTCATGTGTCTGTTGGCCATTTGTATGTCTTCTCTGGACAAGTATCTCTTTGTGTCTTCTGCCCATTTTTTGGGTGTCGAGTTTGAGGAGTTCTTTATAGATCTTGGATACCAGCCCTTTATCTGTAATATCATTTGCAGATATCTTCTTCGATTCCGTAGGTTGCCTTTTTGTTTTGTTGATCGTTTGCTTTGCCGTGCAGAAACTTTTTATCTTGATGAAGTGCCAATAGTTCATTTTTGCTTTTATTTCCTTTGCCTTTAGAGACGTGGCTTGCAAGAAGTTGTTGTGTCCAAGGTTGAAGAGTTCTTTTGATTTTGATATGCGACAGGAATCCATTATCTTTCTTTCCTGATTGCATTCGAGTCCTCTGTCTTTCTTGGTGAGTCTAGCTAAGTTTGTCAGTTTTGTTTATCTTTCCAAAAAAGGCAGCTCTCATTTTCATTGTGTGGTTTTTTTTTTTTTTTTGTCTTTTTAGTCTCTGTTGGATTTATTTATGCATTCCTTTTTGTTATTTCCTTATTTCTACTAATTTGGGGCTTTGTTTGCTGTTTTTTTTTTTCTACTTCTTTACCACAGAAATCAGGTTGTTTATTGGAGAGCATTCTCATGGATTGATGAAGACTTGAATTTCTATGAACGTCCCCCCCGTAGAGCTACTTTTGCTGCATCCCATAAGTTTTTGTAGGTTGTCTTTTTCATCAGTGTCAAGGTACTTCTAAATTTTTTTTGATTTCTTCTTTGACTGTTGGTTGTTCAGTAGCATGTTGTTAAATCTCCACATATTTTTTTAAGATTATTTAAGTATCTGGCAGAGAGTGAGACAGCGAGAGAGGGAACGCAAGCAGGGGGGTGGGAGAGGGAGAAGCGGGCTTCCCACTGAGCAAGGAGCCTGATTCGGGGCTAGATCCCAGGCTCCTGGGATCACGACCTGAGCTGAAGGCAGATCCTTAATGACTGAGCCACCCAGGCCCCCCAATCTCCACCTGTTTTTGACTGTCCCATTTTTTTCTTGAGACTGATTTCTAGTTTCATATCATTGTGGTTGGACAAGATTTGTAGCAGAAGGTGAAGAGAGCATTCAGATGAAAGGTTTGTTTCCTGGAGGGTTTTCTGAGGGCAGACCATGAGTTCCGTGGGGACGGAGGAAGGTTTTGTGAGACGGGGGGTGGGGTTAACCCTTGTTAGAATTACTGACTACTACCATGCAGGCTGTGTGCTACCGTTCACACCGTAGTCCTGATGGGCTTGTACTTCATTAGAAATATTTTCTAGGAGGTGTAGGCATAGGCTTCTCTAAAAGAAAGGTGCCATGTGGGTTCATGGCATGACCCCAGGTCAGCAACCAGGATGTATGGTATTGTGGGGGATCAGAACCAGGCTTTCTGTGGGAAGTGACGGAAATAGGGTATGGTGAGCTCCATGACCTCATAGGTGAGGTCCCGAGTGACCCACTGGGTGTTGGGTTCCGTGGATCTGTTTCATCAGGTGCTGTGGAATTCAGGGACACCCTCCTGTCTGTGGATTTGTGTGGAGACAGGTAGACATCAGTGTCTGGCCAGGCACGAGGGTCGCACTGGACCACCACCAGAGGTGCAGCATGCGGGGGAGCCACTGCTTGGTTTCCACGAAAGCTGACCAGGGTCTGTGACCGTGATTCCTAGCAGCTGCAAGGGGAGAGGAGGCCGGGGGTGGTGCACACTTCCTAGACTTGTGGTCAGGACTAGTCTGGAGCCCACTGAAGTCAGCCACACCTGGCACAGAAGGCCCCCAGTCAGTGTAGCTGTGGGCACTGCTCCCATGGCACTTTCGGGCCGGCTCCATGCTGCCACCTCCTGCTTTTCATCATCATCTTCAAGGTCGTGTGCCTCTGCTCTTGCCCCATGGCCTCCGGGGTATTGTCCGTCCTCCATCTGGCCCTCGTCCCTGGTGCCCTGTGCAGTCCGATGCCAGGGTAGCCTTCTCGAGACAAACATCTGGCCCTGATGGAACACTTCCATGGATCTCGTGTGATGCGAGGATGATGTCCTGCCCTGGAAGGGGGCTGCAGGTCCCCAATCAGGAGAGCCATGTCTCCCTTTTCAGCATGGCCTGCCCTCCCCTCAGTCTTCTTCAGGGAAGCTCTCCCCACTTCCTGAGATGACAGCTCTGAACTTAAAAGTGAATGTTATTTTACATATCTCTATGCCTTAGTTCATCCATGGCATGTCTTTCAACGCCGTTAGTGGTTTTTTTTTTTTTTTTTAGCAGTTCCGAAGGGCTGTCTGCTCAAGGAGGGGATGACCTGGGTGGGGCAGCTTTCCCTCTCATCTCCCTCAGCCTGTCGCTGAGCCCTGGGGCCAGCTGTCCCACTGAGGATTGAGGGACCCGAGCCAGCCCATCCTGAGCCCAGGCTGTGTGTCAGCTGTGTAGACTGATGCGTGTCGGAGCGGTGGGCAGCTGGCATAGGCCAGGGGCAGGCAGTGTCTCCCCATTCCTTCCCTCCCTTCCTCCCAGAGGTAGCTCAGAGCAGCCTTCAACCCCTGCATCTCCAGATCCCTTGACCTATGCCTCCTGTGTTCAGCTGGTGACCTTGGAGTTTCGCATGGATTCTACCTCCCATACCCTCTCCTGTAGCAGTTCCTGGATCAGGGGAGGGGTCGGACCCTTGTCTGATTTTGGTCTTCTTCCTGTCCCGCACCAAGCCCACTCACCTTTGCATCTTCCATGTATGTGCTTGGAAGCAAGTCCATCCACAGGGAACCTATTAGCCAAATGGATCCAGGTAATGAACATTGAAGTAGAGATCCAGGATCCATAATAAACCTGCTCGGAAACCTGTCCCAAAGTCTGTGACTCTCTCACACTGAAACAGAAACAATAATAGCTTTCTGGACTGTGAAGTGACATGTGTCTCTACTTCCAATCTTGAAGGCATAGGTGCTGAGCCTGGACAGAAAAGGACCATGGCTCCCGTGGGCTGGGATCCACAGTAAGAACTCAGTGAAATCTGAATTCGAGGCATAGAATGAATAATTATTGTAGAGTGAATCCTCCCAAGTAGGGCTTATGCACATTGCAGAGGAAAAGCTTTTTCAAAGAGGTTCCTGAAAGAAAAATCTTTTTAAAAAATTTATTTTAATTCCAGTAGAGCTAACATACAGTGTTACATTCGTTTCAGGTGTACAAGAGAGTGATTCAGTAATTCTATATATTACTCAGTGGTCATCCAGAAAAGTGTCCTCTTAATCCGCTTCATCTATTTCACTCATCCCTCTATGCACCTCCTCCTCTCTGGTAACCATCCGTTTTGTTCTCTCTTGTTAAGAGTTTGTATTTTGCCAGGCCCATACTCAGGCAACCCTGTTTGGGTAGAGTTTCCGTGTCCCCTGCGAGGGGGGATGGGGGTGGGCACGCTGTGAGCCGGTATTTCCAGGCTTTTGTTCCCTGGCGGCTTTCTCTGGCGGTCTGCTGTGCCTCTTCTGAGAGTCAGAGCAGCAGAGGCTGAATTGTCACAGAACAGAGGGATTGCGGCCCATTCTCCACCGATGTTCTGGCCACTTTAACTCCGTTACTGTTGGTGCTGCTCAACCCTGTAGCGTCCCGGGATGTGCGCCCCACACCCGGCGTCCCTGCCCTCCCTTCCAGGGCAGGCGCGTCTCTGTCCTTTGTGTTTCTAATGCCGCCAGCCGCCAGCCGCCAGCCGCCCCCGCGCGCTCCCGGATCTCCCGGTCTCAGTCTGGATCCCGTGAGCACACCAGGATTCCGGAGTTCCGTGAGAAGCCTGGTGGCGCGCGCACCCGGTTCAGGGTCTCGGTCTGCTGTTTCGTGGGTGCCGACCGCGAGTCCGCCCGCTCCCCCGTGCAGGTGGCCCGCCAACCGCCAGCCGCCCTGCGCGCGCTCCAGAAGCTCCTGGTCTCAGTCTGGATCCCGTGAGCACACCGGGATTCAGGAATTCCGTGAGAAGCCTGGTGGCGCGCGCACCCGGTTCAGGGTCTCAGTCTGCTGTTTCGCGGGTGCCGACCGTGAGTCCGTCCGCTCCCCCGTGCAGGTGGCCTGCCAGCTGCCAGCTGCCCCGCATGCGCTCCGGGAGCTCCCGGTCTCAGTCCGGATCCCGTGAGCACACGGGATTCCCGGGTTCCGCGAGATGCCTGGTGGCGCGCGCTCCCGGCTCACCGGTCTCAGTCCGCTCTCTCGCGGGTGCCCTCTGTGAGTGCGCCCGCTCCCCCCGTGCAGGTGGCTGCCGCTTCCCGGCGCCCGAACGCGGCGGCTCCCTCCCCCTTCCGTTTATCTTCCGATATCTGTGCCCGGTTTCACGGCTCCCCGCTTCGTACCTCAATACTCAGCGCTGGAGATGTTCATTTGTAGAGATCCAGATGTATCTTCCTGCGTCTCAGGCTGATTCCGTGGTTGTTTAGGCTGGTCTGGTACCTATCCAGCTCGACTCAGGGGACCTGTGAAAAAGGGGTCCCCTACTCCTCCGCCATCTTAACTCGTCTCTTGTACCTGAAATAGTATTTAAAAACACTCAGCTCAGCCTCTTCTACAAAGTGAGCCAATGCTTATAAACAAGGCTAAAATATTCCCTTACCGGCGATGACTTCCCAGCCATCGTAGTGTTTAACTGGTATGACTGTGACTTACATTAGTCAACATTTGCAGAGAAAGAACTTAGTGCATCCAGGGGGCACTTCATGTTGAAATTAGTTTGTGACAATGAGCTACTGTGTTTTATACTGTAGTCCAAGGGAATGGTGCCAGACATCTCTAAGGTGTCTAGCAGTTCTACAATTCTGATTTTAAGTGGTCTGTGTGCTTCAGAGATTTGGGCAGGAGAAGGGCAGGAGTCCAGAGACTGTGAACACTTCTGTTACCTGTGCTGACCATGGAGCAGGTAGCCTTCTGTGGGCATCATTTTGATTTCTTGGTACTCTTGTGAAAGGTGCTTTTGTCTCAAATTCCTCCATTTAGGAGCAATTATAATGATAAAAGTAATGTTTATCTTATATCATCTGTGGGCCCTGATCCTGGGCTCCCAGGGAAGCTATCCTTTAACATTTTACCCGGCTCAAAATGACTGGGCAAAACCTCAAAGCATGGGCCCTATTTCTGCCCCAAGCACATGTTGTACATCTGTTTCGAGAAGAAAACAATAACCAAAAATGCCAACATGAAGATAAGAAAAAATCAAGAACCTCTTTGGCTCCCATAAGATTAAAGTCATACTGACATGTACATACTGAAAATGCATGAAATCATTGCATGTCCTAAAGCCCAAGCCTTGGAGGGTCTGAGAGCCACTGACCTTGCCCAGAACCAGGCACACCCCAGCAGGGAGGGCTGGTGCAGAAAGGGAAGGGGCAGGACGCTGAGGGTGGTCTGCAGCTAGAGGGGTCCCTGGAAGGGGCCAGGTGTGTGGGGGGAGCCCGGCCCACGACCCCACCCATGCCTGTGCTGGGTGTTGAGTAGAGGAGGCGCCTCTTGGACCCCCTGCACTTTCAGGGTTCCAGGGGCTTGAGGGCGGGTTGCCCGGCATCCAAGGGGCTAGGGCACCACCCTCCCCGACCAATCACCGCTTGGGGGTGGAGCTACGTCTCTGTGGGCGGTCCCAGAGTTGCAGCGGGTTGCAGACCTGGGGCAGAAGAAGGGGCACTGGGAGAGAGAGAGTTGCCCTGCGGAGGTCCGGGCTGGTGAGTGAGCAGCATGCCCCGGGGTGGGGGTCGGGGGGTAGGGTGCGCCCCAGGTGGGAGGCAGGGTTCTGGAAGGGCACGTGGAGAGGGTTCATTGTGGGGACTCAGGTGAGTTTTCTTTTTCCCTTTAAAGTCTCTTCCGCCCCATGTCCTCAACTGGCCTTATTCCCCATACCCGTGAACTCCAGGGCGCCCACTCACCTGAGCTTTTGTGGGATGGGTTGCAGAATTTCAGGGTTTCCCCTGTTCCCCGGGAAGAGTGCGGGCAAGGACCTCACAGAATCCCCACCTTCAGTGGGGTGTCCCCCGGTTCTCTGACACAGTGCAGGTGATGCATCTTGAGCAGTACCCCGAGTTCAGCAGGGTGTGCCCTGGTCCCCCAGGCACAGGTGTGGCAGTAGCAAGCCCCAGAGCCATCCCCCAACTTCAGCATTATGCCCCGTGTGCCCCCGAGTTAGTGGTAATTGGCTGTTAGAATCATGCAGGAAAATCCTCCAGGTGGGGGCCTGGAGGCGGGCGTAAACCAGACCCCACTCTAGTTGCATTGGGAATAGACGAATTGAGGGTTTCTTTAGAAGAGTAAGTCTGCTTTCCAGAAAAGGCAAGGTCATTGGTCTATTGAGAATGAAGATAATTAGTGCTAAACAACAAGTATGTGTTGCCCCTTCGTCCAGAAACCGAAGCAGGTGTGCAGGCTTTAGGTCAGAGGTGCCTTCTTCTCCCCAGCTGACAGCACTTCTCTGCTCTGGCTCCATGAGACTCGAGGTTTTGAACGTCAGCATCTGAGTCAGGGAGGCAGCTTGTCACAGGACGCCAGTGTTCAGAGAAAACACAGCTATTTTGGCATAATGTCCTATCTATGTCAGGACTGGAGGTAAAACCTCTCATTATCCCAAAACCTCCTGGGCTTTTCTCTTTTCTCTAGTTGAGCCACAAAGTAAAATTGAAGTAGCTGTCAGCATTCTGGGTTTGGTGCAAGAATTACTTAGTTTCCCTGCAGGTAGAACTTTGCAGGGGATCACAATTTCTCTGTCCATTTATTGCTTACAAATGTATTTTGACTATCTGTTTCCTAGGAACCCTCTTTTATTAGAAAGGGAAGGTGAGATTCACTCTGTGCCTGTTTGTAACATCTAATTTGTTCCTTCGTCTAACAATGTTTATTCAATTGGGCCTAAGATATGGTTGAGTGGCCAGCATCTAGAGTTAGGTGGCTTTTTTTCATCTGATACAGACTTGGATGATGTCATTTGACAAAGGTGATGTTTCATCATTGATTAGTTTATTCACCAGAAGAGTTAAAATTAGGGTGGAGGGAAAATTCAAAATTATCCAAATGGGCCTGTTCCTGTTTAAAAGTTGAGCTTGACTTTCTAGTTTTACTATTATCTCGATATTTTGAGGTGCCATATTCTGTCTGTAGTTTCTTTGGTGGTGGAGTCAGAAGGAGAGTCTGGGAATTCTTTTGGATAGTGGCATGCTGGTGGCTTCAAGGGGCTTGGCGTCAGGAGCCTTGGGGTGAATTCTGCAACTGCTTGCCTGACCCTGGGTGCATCTCGCAGAGGTTTTGTTTCCTCTTATGAAATTGCCAGCAGATAATGTTCTGCTTAAAGGGGAACCCTCCCATCCTGTTGGTGGGAATGCAGAGTGGTGCAGACAGTCTGGGAAACAGTGTGGGGGTTCCTCAAAAAGTTAAACATTGAACAACCACATGATCCAGCAATTGCTCTCCTAGGTGCTTACCCAAAAGATACAAAAATGCACATTCGAAGGGGGTACATGCACCATGATGTTTATAGCAACAATGTCCACAGTAGCCAAACTATGGAGAGAATCCCAAAGTCCATGCACTGATGAATGGATAAAGCAGATGTGGGATACGTATATATATGTATATATGTATATGTGTGTGTATATATATATATATGGGAATATGACCCAGCTTCAAAAAGAATGAAATCTTACCATTTGCAAGGATGTGGATGGATCTAGAGTGTATTAAGCTAAGCAAAATTAGTGAGGAAAGACAAATATCCTATGCTCTCACGCTTGTGGAATTTCAGAAAGAAAACAGATGAACAGAGTTGAGGGGTGATGAGAAAGGCAAACAAGGAAATAGACTCAACCTTGGAGAACAAACTGAGTGTTGCTGCAGGACAGGGGCGTGGGGGGAAGAGTTAAATGGGTGAGGGGTATTAAGGAGGGCGCTTGTGATGAGCACCGGGTACTGTATGCAGGTGAGGAATCACTAAATCCTACCCCTGAAGCGAATATTCCATGGCATGTGAACTAACTGGAATTTAAGTAAAAGAAGAAAGGAAAAAGTGTTCTGCTTCATGAAGAGTGAGGTAAAATTGTAGTGATTTGGGCTGTACTGTTCTATAGATGATAGTTGTAAAACACCCTGTTGTAAGATACACTAGTTTCTTATCACATAAGGAGTCCTCAGAAAGCTGCAATGAAAGATTCAGATCTCAGAGCATGTTCATGTTCCACTGATATGTTACAGTTTGCACAGGTAGGACAGAAGGAGAGAAAGGCAACAGAAGGGGAAAGTAGGTGTGAACCTTTCATTAGTTAGCATTATAGCTTTCTCATGAAAGCCTTGCGCCAGTGTGATTTTGCAAGAAGAGGGGGAATCCGGGAGCTTTGCAGGAGACGGGGGAGTTCCAGGTCTGGGTAAAGCTGACAGGGGTCCCAGAGGAGAGCTGAATGCATTCTGCAGCAGGGTGTGGGCAGGGTGGGCTCCAGGGGTGGCTGTGGGTCTCCTGTGTGAGAGTTGTGACAGGTGAGGGCTGTGTGCAAGTTCCTGGCTGAGGACAAGTGAGGCACAGGTGGAGAGCTGGCAGAAAACCTTTTTCTGGGCCTCCAGCCTCACCCAACACACACAGCCTCACCTTCTGTCCCTGTCACTCCTATTCAGACTTCTCAGAAGGCGAGTGAGAACACATCAAGAGCATTCTAAACAGAAGGGAAAGCATGTGCAAAGGCTCTGGGGCAGGAGAATTCCAGATATGTCCAGGAGCAGCAAGAAGGCCCTGTGGCCACAGGGGACAGCTTAGGACATGACCTCAGGGAGGTGACAGAGGGCGACAGAAAGCCATTCCAGGGCTATAACCCCATGAGACCCTGTTTCACTAGGCCATCGTGGCTACAGCGTTGAGAACAGATGACAGAGGGTTGAAGATGGCAAGGCAGGTCAATGACGAAGCTTTTCCAGGAACTCAGGCACTGTGGACCAGACAGGTGGCCTTGGATGGAGTGGTTAGACCTATTCTGGGTCCATTTTGAAGATGGAGCTCACAGGATTTGCTGATGAGTTAGCTATTAGGAGCAGGAGAACGGAGGAATTGGGGTAACTCCCAGCTGTTGTGGGTTGTCCTGATCGAGGGGAAGGAGAGGGTTTCTGGGGTAAGGAGGTAGTCCGTGTTCCGCATGCTGAGGAAGGTGCCTTTCCCGGTGGATCTGCTGAGGTTTGTGTCTGGGAGAACCTTTCACATCTCCTCCCTCAGCAATGCTCAAGTACAAGTATCCCCCAGCTTTTAAACGTTCACAGTAAGACACTTGGCTTTCTTGAAAGAACTACGTTATTACCCAGCTTCAGTGAGAGGAAGAGACCTAAAGAGGATTTCCCTCTTATGAAAAAAGGTGAACAGTGAGAATCGCGTTCAGCATCTGTTTTGGGGAGAAGCACGACAGAGGCGGCGTGCACCCCAACCAGCTCCTTCCGCTGGGAACCGCTCTCCGCATCCAGCCACCAGCACTTTGAATTGTGTCTGTGAGCCTCTGCTGTGCTTTATCTTCATTTATGCTGGGCCTCCGTTAGAAACTTGTGTCCTGAGGCCTAAGAAAAGCCAAAGAGAAGGAATCTTGGAGTCTGAGCACACTGTCCAATTTTTCCGTGTAAATGAACGGTCATCCCTTCTTTACACCATTTCTGCTGTGCAAGGTTTCTCAGAAGCCCTGTACTTTCAAAGAGCAGGGAAACCTATACCCCATGCTGCGGGGTTAGTTTTAGTCTCCATGCTGGACAGAACATTTCATGACTGTCGGATTTTCTCACTCAAACATTGAGACTTGGACCACCTTCACCCGTTTCTACCACCCCATCCCCGAATCTGGCACCTACCAATCTGCTCTCAGTATCTATGTGTTCAGTATTTGTTTATTCCACGTGGAATGTACATGAGAGCATCTGGTATTTGTCTTTCTGTGTCTGAGTTACTTGGCATAAGGCCCCCAAGGTCTGTGTTTCCATGTCTGGTTCTTGTGAATAATGCTGCAGTGAACGTGGGAGTGCATCTGTCTTTTTGAGGCAGTATTTTTGTGTTCTCCAAATCAATACTCAGTAGAGCCATTACTGGGTCATGTGGTAGTTGTATTTATTTTTTCAGGAACCTCCATACCGTTTGTCACAGTGGCTGCACCAATTTCCATTCCCACCAGCAGCGCACAGTGTCTCCTCGTCTGCACGCCCTTGACCCCACCTGGTGTCTGTCTCTGGGACAATTGCTGTTCCAACAGTTGTGAGGGGATAGCCGATTGTGGGTTTGACTGATGTTTCCCTGACGATGCTCAGTGATGTCGAACAACTTTTTCTGTCTGTTGGCACCTGTGTGCCATCTTTGGACAGTATCTATTCACATATTCACCCCATTTTTTATACAGTTTTTTTTTGTTTTGATTTGTATGAGTGTTGTGTGCATTTTGGATATTAGCCTCTTCTCACACATATGATTCGCAGATATTTTTTTCTTATTGGGTCAGTGGCCTTTTAAGTTTTTGATGGTTTCTTTTGCCGTGTGGAAGATTTCAGTTTGATGTTGTTCCACTTGTTTATTTTTGCTTTTGTTGCCTTTGCATTTGGTGTCCGATCTGAAGACTCTTTGCCAAAACCAATGTCGAGAGACTTAGTACCTGTGTCTTCTTGGAGGTTTATGGATTCGGGTCTTATGTTCAAATCATTCATCCATTAAAAATTTTGTGTGTGGTGTAAGAAAGTGACCCAGTTATATTCTTCTGCATTTAGTGTCCAGTTTGCCTGTTACCGCTCACTGAAGAGACAGTCCTTCCCTCATGGCATATCTTCTGCTGCTGTGTCGTAAGTTAGGGTCATCTACGTGTGGGTAAGTTTCTGAGCTTTCTGTTCTGTTCCACTGACCTGGTGTCTGTGTTTCTGCCAGTACCATCCTGTTTAGATGACAACAGCTTTGTAATCTAGCTTGAAATCCAGGAGTGTGTTGACTGCACCTTTCTTTCTCCAGGTTGCTTTGGGTATTTGGGGTCTTTTGTGATTCCATACAAGTTTGAGGACTGTTTTCTATTTCCTCGAATAATGCCACTGGAATTCAGATGGGGATTTCATCACATCTGTCGATTGCTTTGGGTACGATGGACATGTTCACATAATTAACTCTTCCAGTTAAGGAGCATGGCGTATGCTTCCATTTGTTTGTGTTGCCTTCCAAATCTTTGACCCATACATTCTGCCCCCCTCGACACACATGTGTTTCATTTCTTTTCTGCCATGTGTTGAGTGTACTATGTCTTTCTCATTGTTGGTTACTTTTATTCCTAGATTTTTTTTTTTGATGCAATTGTAAATGGCATTGCTTTTTTAATTTCTCTTTGCGAAAGTGTGTCATCAGTATACAGAAATGCAAGAAGTTGGGTCATCTGGGTGGCTCCATAGGTGAAGCGTCTGCCTTCTGCTCAGGTCAGAGTTCTGGGATCGAGCCCCGTGTTGGGCTCCCCGCTTAGCGAGGGTCTGCTTCTCCGTCTTTCTGACACTCCCCCGGCTCGTGCTTTTTCTCTTCCTGTCAAATAAATAAATAAAATCTGAAAAAAAATAAAGACAACAGGTCTCTGTATATTGACTTTATATCCTGCAGCTTTCTTGAATTTGTTTATTCTAACAGTTTTTTTTTTTTTTTTTTTTTGTGGAATCTTTTGGGATTTCATGTCATTTGCAAATAGTGACCGTTTTCCTGTATGGATTTCATATCTTTCTCTTTTTTTAAAATGATGTTAGTCACCCTACAGTACTTCATTTGTTTTTGATGTAGTGTTCCAGGATTCATTGTTTGCATATAACACCTAGTGCTCATTATGACACGTGCCCTCCTTAATACCCATCACCAGGATAACCCATTCCCCTACCCCTCCCTTTCTGCAACCTTCAGTTTGTTTCCCAGTGTCAATAGTCTCTCATGGTTCATCTCCCCCTCTCATTCCCCACCTTCACTTTTCCCTTCCTTCTCCTAATGTCCTCCATGCTATTCCTTCCATTCCACATAGGAGTGAAACCATATGATAATTGTCTTTCTCTGCTTGACTTAATTTCACTTAGCATAATCCCCTCCTGGTCCATCCACGTTGGTGCAAATGGTGGGTAATCATCCTTTCTGATGACTGAGTAATATTCCATTGTATAGATGAACCACATCTTCTTTGTCCATTCATCTGCTGAAGGACATCTTGGCTCCTTCCACAGTTTGGCTATTAGGGACATTGCTGCTATGAACATTGGGATACAGGTGCCCCTTCTTTTCATTACTCTGTGTCTATGGGGTAAATACCCAGTAGTGCAATTGGTGGGTCGTAGGATAGCTCTGTGTTCAACGTCTTGAGGAATCTCCATATTGTTTTCAAAAGTGGCTGTACCAGCTTGAATTCTCACGAGTAGTGGTAGAGGGCTCCCCTTTCTCCACATCCTCTGTGACTTTTTTTTATTTCCTGTCTTGTTAATTTCTTCTCAAGATTTTATTTATTTATTCCACAGAGATAGAGACAGCCAGCGAGAGAGGGAACACAAGCAGGGGGAGTGGGAGAGGAAGAAGCAGGCTCATAGCGGAGGAGCCTGATGTGGGGCTCCATCCCATAATGCTGGGATCACGCCCTGAGCCGATGGCAGACGCTTAACCGCTGTGCCACCCAGGTGCCCCCGGCCTTGTTAATTTTAACCATTCTAACTGGTGTAAGGTGGTATCTCATTGTAGTTTTGATTTGTATTTGCCTGATGGCAAGTGATGTGGAGCATTTTTTTCGTGTGTCTGTTGGCCATTTGTATGTCTTCTCTGGACAAGTATCTCTTTGTGTCTTCTGCCCATTTTTTGGGTGTCGAGTTTGAGGAGTTCTTTATAGATCTTGGATACCAGCCCTTTATCTGTAATATCATTTGCAGATATCTTCTTCGATTCCGTAGGTTGCCTTTTTGTTTTGTTGATCGTTTGCTTTGCCGTGCAGAAACTTTTTATCTTGATGAAGTGCCAATAGTTCATTTTTGCTTTTATTTCCTTTGCCTTTAGAGACGTGGCTTGCAAGAAGTTGTTGTGTCCAAGGTTGAAGAGTTCTTTTGATTTTGATATGCGACAGAAATCCATTATCTTTCTTTCCTGATTGCATTCGAGTCCTCTGTCTTTCTTGGTGAGTCTAGCTAAGTTTGTCAGTTTTGTTTATCTTTCCAAAAAAGGCAGCTCTCATTTTCATTGTGTGGTTTTTTTTTTTTTTTTTGTCTTTTTAGTCTCTGTTGGATTTATTTATGCATTCCTTTTTGTTATTTCCTTATTTCTACTAATTTGGGGCTTTGTTTGCTGTTTTTTTTTTTCTACTTCTTTACCACAGAAATCAGGTTGTTTATTGGAGAGCATTCTCATGGATTGATGAAGACTTGAATTTCTATGAACGTCCCCCCCGTAGAGCTACTTTTGCTGCATCCCATAAGTTTTTGTAGGTTGTCTTTTTCATCAGTGTCAAGGTACTTCTAAATTTTTTTTGATTTCTTCTTTGACTGTTGGTTGTTCAGTAGCATGTTGTTAAATCTCCACATATTTTTTTAAGATTATTTAAGTATCTGGCAGAGAGTGAGACAGCGAGAGAGGGAACGCAAGCAGGGGGGTGGGAGAGGGAGAAGCGGGCTTCCCACTGAGCAAGGAGCCTGATTCGGGGCTAGATCCCAGGCTCCTGGGATCACGACCTGAGCTGAAGGCAGATCCTTAATGACTGAGCCACCCAGGCCCCCCAATCTCCACCTGTTTTTGACTGTCCCATTTTTTTCTTGAGACTGATTTCTAGTTTCATATCATTGTGGTTGGACAAGATTTGTAGCAGAAGGTGAAGAGAGCATTCAGATGAAAGGTTTGTTTCCTGGAGGGTTTTCTGAGGGCAGACCATGAGTTCCGTGGGGACGGAGGAAGGTTTTGTGAGACGGGGGGTGGGGTTAACCCTTGTTAGAATTACTGACTACTACCATGCAGGCTGTGTGCTACCGTTCACACCGTAGTCCTGATGGGCTTGTACTTCATTAGAAATATTTTCTAGGAGGTGTAGGCATAGGCTTCTCTAAAAGAAAGGTGCCATGTGGGTTCATGGCATGACCCCAGGTCAGCAACCAGGATGTATGGTATTGTGGGGGATCAGAACCAGGCTTTCTGTGGGAAGTGACGGAAATAGGGTATGGTGAGCTCCATGACCTCATAGGTGAGGTCCCGAGTGACCCACTGGGTGTTGGGTTCCGTGGATCTGTTTCATCAGGTGCTGTGGAATTCAGGGACACCCTCCTGTCTGTGGATTTGTGTGGAGACAGGTAGACATCAGTGTCTGGCCAGGCACGAGGGTCGCACTGGACCACCACCAGAGGTGCAGCATGCGGGGGAGCCACTGCTTGGTTTCCACGAAAGCTGACCAGGGTCTGTGACCGTGATTCCTAGCAGCTGCAAGGGGAGAGGAGGCCGGGGGTGGTGCACACTTCCTAGACTTGTGGTCAGGACTAGTCTGGAGCCCACTGAAGTCAGCCACACCTGGCACAGAAGGCCCCCAGTCAGTGTAGCTGTGGGCACTGCTCCCATGGCACTTTCGGGCCGGCTCCATGCTGCCACCTCCTGCTTTTCATCATCATCTTCAAGGTCGTGTGCCTCTGCTCTTGCCCCATGGCCTCCGGGGTATTGTCCGTCCTCCATCTGGCCCTCGTCCCTGGTGCCCTGTGCAGTCCGATGCCAGGGTAGCCTTCTCGAGACAAACATCTGGCCCTGATGGAACACTTCCATGGATCTCGTGTGATGCGAGGATGATGTCCTGCCCTGGAAGGGGGCTGCAGGTCCCCAATCAGGAGAGCCATGTCTCCCTTTTCAGCATGGCCTGCCCTCCCCTCAGTCTTCTTCAGGGAAGCTCTCCCCACTTCCTGAGATGACAGCTCTGAACTTAAAAGTGAATGTTATTTTACATATCTCTATGCCTTAGTTCATCCATGGCATGTCTTTCAACGCCGTTAGTGGTTTTTTTTTTTTTTTTTAGCAGTTCCGAAGGGCTGTCTGCTCAAGGAGGGGATGACCTGGGTGGGGCAGCTTTCCCTCTCATCTCCCTCAGCCTGTCGCTGAGCCCTGGGGCCAGCTGTCCCACTGAGGATTGAGGGACCCGAGCCAGCCCATCCTGAGCCCAGGCTGTGTGTCAGCTGTGTAGACTGATGCGTGTCGGAGCGGTGGGCAGCTGGCATAGGCCAGGGGCAGGCAGTGTCTCCCCATTCCTTCCCTCCCTTCCTCCCAGAGGTAGCTCAGAGCAGCCTTCAACCCCTGCATCTCCAGATCCCTTGACCTATGCCTCCTGTGTTCAGCTGGTGACCTTGGAGTTTCGCATGGATTCTACCTCCCATACCCTCTCCTGTAGCAGTTCCTGGATCAGGGGAGGGGTCGGACCCTTGTCTGATTTTGGTCTTCTTCCTGTCCCGCACCAAGCCCACTCACCTTTGCATCTTCCATGTATGTGCTTGGAAGCAAGTCCATCCACAGGGAACCTATTAGCCAAATGGATCCAGGTAATGAACATTGAAGTAGAGATCCAGGATCCATAATAAACCTGCTCGGAAACCTGTCCCAAAGTCTGTGACTCTCTCACACTGAAACAGAAACAATAATAGCTTTCTGGACTGTGAAGTGACATGTGTCTCTACTTCCAATCTTGAAGGCATAGGTGCTGAGCCTGGACAGAAAAGGACCATGGCTCCCGTGGGCTGGGATCCACAGTAAGAACTCAGTGAAATCTGAATTCGAGGCATAGAATGAATAATTATTGTAGAGTGAATCCTCCCAAGTAGGGCTTATGCACATTGCAGAGGAAAAGCTTTTTCAAAGAGGTTCCTGAAAGAAAAATCTTTTTAAAAAATTTATTTTAATTCCAGTAGAGCTAACATACAGTGTTACATTCGTTTCAGGTGTACAAGAGAGTGATTCAGTAATTCTATATATTACTCAGTGGTCATCCAGAAAAGTGTCCTCTTAATCCGCTTCATCTATTTCACTCATCCCTCTATGCACCTCCTCCTCTCTGGTAACCATCCGTTTTGTTCTCTCTTGTTAAGAGTTTGTATTTTGCCAGGCCCATACTCAGGCAACCCTGTTTGGGTAGAGTTTCCGTGTCCCCTGCGAGGGGGGTTGGGGGTGGGCACGCTGTGAGCCGGTATTTCCAGGCTTTTGTTCCCTGGCGGCTTTCTCTGGCGGTCTGCTGTGCCTCTTCTGAGAGTCAGAGCAGCAGAGGCTGAATTGTCACAGAACAGAGGGATTGCGGCCCATTCTCCACCGATGTTCTGGCCACTTTAACTCCGTTACTGTTGGTGCTGCTCAACCCTGTAGCGTCCCGGGATGTGCGCCCCACACCCGGCGTCCCTGCCCTCCCTTCCAGGGCAGGCGCGTCTCTGTCCTTTGTGTTTCTAATGCCGCCAGCCGCCAGCCGCCAGCCGCCAGCCGCCCCCGCGCGCTCCCGGATCTCCCGGTCTCAGTCTGGATCCCGTGAGCACACCAGGATTCCGGAGTTCCGTGAGAAGCCTGGTGGCGCGCGCACCCGGTTCAGGGTCTCGGTCTGCTGTTTCGTGGGTGCCGACCGCGAGTCCGCCCGCTCCCCCGTGCAGGTGGCCCGCCAACCGCCAGCCGCCCTGCGCGCGCTCCAGAAGCTCCTGGTCTCAGTCTGGATCCCGTGAGCACACCGGGATTCAGGAATTCCGTGAGAAGCCTGGTGGCGCGCGCACCCGGTTCAGGGTCTCAGTCTGCTGTTTCGCGGGTGCCGACCGTGAGTCCGTCCGCTCCCCCGTGCAGGTGGCCTGCCAGCTGCCAGCTGCCCCGCATGCGCTCCGGGAGCTCCCGGTCTCAGTCTGGATCCCGTGAGCACACGGGATTCCCGGGTTCCGCGAGATGCCTGGTGGCGCGCGCTCCCGGCTCACCGGTCTCAGTCCGCTCTCTCGCGGGTGCCCTCTGTGAGTGCGCCCGCTCCCCCCCGTGCAGGTGGCTGCCGCTTCCCGGCGCCCGAACGCGGCGGCTCCCTCCCCCTTCCGTTTATCTTCCGATATCTGTGCCCGGTTTCACGGCTCCCCGCTTCGTACCTCAATACTCAGCGCTGGAGATGTTCATTTGTAGAGATCCAGATGTATCTTCCTGCGTCTCAGGCTGATTCCGTGGTTGTTTAGGCTGGTCTGGTACCTATCCAGCTCGACTCAGGGGACCTGTGAAAAAGGGGTCCCCTACTCCTCTGCCATCTTAACTCGTCTCTTGTACCTGAAATAGTATTTAAAAACACTCAGCTCAGCCTCTTCTACAAAGTGAGCCAATGCTTATAAACAAGGCTAAAATATTCCCTTACCGGCGATGACTTCCCAGCCATCGTAGTGTTTAACTGGTATGACTGTGACTTACATTAGTCAACATTTGCAGAGAAAGAACTTAGTGCATCCAGGGGGCACTTCATGTTGAAATTAGTTTGTGACAATGAGCTACTGTGTTTTATACTGTAGTCCAAGGGAATGGTGCCAGACATCTCTAAGGTGTCTAGCAGTTCTACAATTCTGATTTTAAGTGGTCTGTGTGCTTCAGAGATTTGGGCAGGAGAAGGGCAGGAGTCCAGAGACTGTGAACACTTCTGTTACCTGTGCTGACCATGGAGCAGGTAGCCTTCTGTGGGCATCATTTTGATTTCTTGGTACTCTTGTGAAAGGTGCTTTTGTCTCAAATTCCTCCATTTAGGAGCAATTATAATGATAAAAGTAATGTTTATCTTATATCATCTGTGGGCCCTGATCCTGGGCTCCCAGGGAAGCTATCCTTTAACATTTTACCCGGCTCAAAATGACTGGGCAAAACCTCAAAGCATGGGCCCTATTTCTGCCCCAAGCACATGTTGTACATCTGTTTCGAGAAGAAAACAATAACCAAAAATGCCAACATGAAGATAAGAAAAAATCAAGAACCTCTTTGGCTCCCATAAGATTAAAGTCATACTGACATGTACATACTGAAAATGCATGAAATCATTGCATGTCCTAAAGCCCAAGCCTTGGAGGGTCTGAGAGCCACTGACCTTGCCCAGAACCAGGCACACCCCAGCAGGGAGGGCTGGTGCAGAAAGGGAAGGGGCAGGACGCTGAGGGTGGTCTGCAGCTAGAGGGGTCCCTGGAAGGGGCCAGGTGTGTGGGGGGAGCCCGGCCCACGACCCCACCCATGCCTGTGCTGGGTGTTGAGTAGAGGAGGCGCCTCTTGGACCCCCTGCACTTTCAGGGTTCCAGGGGCTTGAGGGCGGGTTGCCCGGCATCCAAGGGGCTAGGGCACCACCCTCCCCGACCAATCACCGCTTGGGGGTGGAGCTACGTCTCTGTGGGCGGTCCCAGAGTTGCAGCGGGTTGCAGACCTGGGGCAGAAGAAGGGGCACTGGGAGAGAGAGAGTTGCCCTGCGGAGGTCCGGGCTGGTGAGTGAGCAGCATGCCCCGGGGTGGGGGTCGGGGGGTAGGGTGCGCCCCAGGTGGGAGGCAGGGTTCTGGAAGGGCACGTGGAGAGGGTTCATTGTGGGGACTCAGGTGAGTTTTCTTTTTCCCTTTAAAGTCTCTTCCGCCCCATGTCCTCAACTGGCCTTATTCCCCATACCCGTGAACTCCAGGGCGCCCACTCACCTGAGCTTTTGTGGGATGGGTTGCAGAATTTCAGGGTTTCCCCTGTTCCCCGGGAAGAGTGCGGGCAAGGACCTCACAGAATCCCCACCTTCAGTGGGGTGTCCCCCGGTTCTCTGACACAGTGCAGGTGATGCATCTTGAGCAGTACCCCGAGTTCAGCAGGGTGTGCCCTGGTCCCCCAGGCACAGGTGTGGCAGTAGCAAGCCCCAGAGCCATCCCCCAACTTCAGCATTATGCCCCGTGTGCCCCCGAGTTAGTGGTAATTGGCTGTTAGAATCATGCAGGAAAATCCTCCAGGTGGGGGCCTGGAGGCGGGCGTAAACCAGACCCCACTCTAGTTGCATTGGGAATAGACGAATTGAGGGTTTCTTTAGAAGAGTAAGTCTGCTTTCCAGAAAAGGCAAGGTCATTGGTCTATTGAGAATGAAGATAATTAGTGCTAAACAACAAGTATGTGTTGCCCCTTCGTCCAGAAACCGAAGCAGGTGTGCAGGCTTTAGGTCAGAGGTGCCTTCTTCTCCCCAGCTGACAGCACTTCTCTGCTCTGGCTCCATGAGACTCGAGGTTTTGAACGTCAGCATCTGAGTCAGGGAGGCAGCTTGTCACAGGACGCCAGTGTTCAGAGAAAACACAGCTATTTTGGCATAATGTCCTATCTATGTCAGGACTGGAGGTAAAACCTCTCATTATCCCAAAACCTCCTGGGCTTTTCTCTTTTCTCTAGTTGAGCCACAAAGTAAAATTGAAGTAGCTGTCAGCATTCTGGGTTTGGTGCAAGAATTACTTAGTTTCCCTGCAGGTAGAACTTTGCAGGGGATCACAATTTCTCTGTCCATTTATTGCTTACAAATGTATTTTGACTATCTGTTTCCTAGGAACCCTCTTTTATTAGAAAGGGAAGGTGAGATTCACTCTGTGCCTGTTTGTAACATCTAATTTGTTCCTTCGTCTAACAATGTTTATTCAATTGGGCCTAAGATATGGTTGAGTGGCCAGCATCTAGAGTTAGGTGGCTTTTTTTCATCTGATACAGACTTGGATGATGTCATTTGACAAAGGTGATGTTTCATCATTGATTAGTTTATTCACCAGAAGAGTTAAAATTAGGGTGGAGGGAAAATTCAAAATTATCCAAATGGGCCTGTTCCTGTTTAAAAGTTGAGCTTGACTTTCTAGTTTTACTATTATCTCGATATTTTGAGGTGCCATATTCTGTCTGTAGTTTCTTTGGTGGTGGAGTCAGAAGGAGAGTCTGGGAATTCTTTTGGATAGTGGCATGCTGGTGGCTTCAAGGGGCTTGGCGTCAGGAGCCTTGGGGTGAATTCTGCAACTGCTTGCCTGACCCTGGGTGCATCTCGCAGAGGTTTTGTTTCCTCTTATGAAATTGCCAGCAGATAATGTTCTGCTTAAAGGGGAACCCTCCCATCCTGTTGGTGGGAATGCAGAGTGGTGCAGACAGTCTGGGAAACAGTGTGGGGGTTCCTCAAAAAGTTAAACATTGAACAACCACATGATCCAGCAATTGCTCTCCTAGGTGCTTACCCAAAAGATACAAAAATGCACATTCGAAGGGGGTACATGCACCATGATGTTTATAGCAACAATGTCCACAGTAGCCAAACTATGGAGAGAATCCCAAAGTCCATGCACTGATGAATGGATAAAGCAGATGTGGGATACGTATATATATGTATATATGTATATGTGTGTGTATATATATATATATGGGAATATGACCCAGCTTCAAAAAGAATGAAATCTTACCATTTGCAAGGATGTGGATGGATCTAGAGTGTATTAAGCTAAGCAAAATTAGTGAGGAAAGACAAATATCCTATGCTCTCACGCTTGTGGAATTTCAGAAAGAAAACAGATGAACAGAGTTGAGGGGTGATGAGAAAGGCAAACAAGGAAATAGACTCAACCTTGGAGAACAAACTGAGTGTTGCTGCAGGACAGGGGCGTGGGGGGAAGAGTTAAATGGGTGAGGGGTATTAAGGAGGGCGCTTGTGATGAGCACCGGGTACTGTATGCAGGTGAGGAATCACTAAATCCTACCCCTGAAGCGAATATTCCATGGCATGTGAACTAACTGGAATTTAAGTAAAAGAAGAAAGGAAAAAGTGTTCTGCTTCATGAAGAGTGAGGTAAAATTGTAGTGATTTGGGCTGTACTGTTCTATAGATGATAGTTGTAAAACACCCTGTTGTAAGATACACTAGTTTCTTATCACATAAGGAGTCCTCAGAAAGCTGCAATGAAAGATTCAGATCTCAGAGCATGTTCATGTTCCACTGATATGTTACAGTTTGCACAGGTAGGACAGAAGGAGAGAAAGGCAACAGAAGGGGAAAGTAGGTGTGAACCTTTCATTAGTTAGCATTATAGCTTTCTCATGAAAGCCTTGCGCCAGTGTGATTTTGCAAGAAGAGGGGGAATCCGGGAGCTTTGCAGGAGACGGGGGAGTTCCAGGTCTGGGTAAAGCTGACAGGGGTCCCAGAGGAGAGCTGAATGCATTCTGCAGCAGGGTGTGGGCAGGGTGGGCTCCAGGGGTGGCTGTGGGTCTCCTGTGTGAGAGTTGTGACAGGTGAGGGCTGTGTGCAAGTTCCTGGCTGAGGACAAGTGAGGCACAGGTGGAGAGCTGGCAGAAAACCTTTTTCTGGGCCTCCAGCCTCACCCAACACACACAGCCTCACCTTCTGTCCCTGTCACTCCTATTCAGACTTCTCAGAAGGCGAGTGAGAACACATCAAGAGCATTCTAAACAGAAGGGAAAGCATGTGCAAAGGCTCTGGGGCAGGAGAATTCCAGATATGTCCAGGAGCAGCAAGAAGGCCCTGTGGCCACAGGGGACAGCTTAGGACATGACCTCAGGGAGGTGACAGAGGGCGACAGAAAGCCATTCCAGGGCTATAACCCCATGAGACCCTGTTTCACTAGGCCATCGTGGCTACAGCGTTGAGAACAGATGACAGAGGGTTGAAGATGGCAAGGCAGGTCAATGACGAAGCTTTTCCAGGAACTCAGGCACTGTGGACCAGACAGGTGGCCTTGGATGGAGTGGTTAGACCTATTCTGGGTCCATTTTGAAGATGGAGCTCACAGGATTTGCTGATGAGTTAGCTATTAGGAGCAGGAGAACGGAGGAATTGGGGTAACTCCCAGCTGTTGTGGGTTGTCCCGATCGAGGGGAAGGAGAGGGTTTCTGGGGTAAGGAGGTAGTCCGTGTTCCGCATGCTGAGGAAGGTGCCTTTCCCGGTGGATCTGCTGAGGTTTGTGTCTGGGAGAACCTTTCACATCTCCTCCCTCAGCAATGCTCAAGTACAAGTATCCCCCAGCTTTTAAACGTTCACAGTAAGACACTTGGCTTTCTTGAAAGAACTACGTTATTACCCAGCTTCAGTGAGAGGAAGAGACCTAAAGAGGATTTCCCTCTTATGAAAAAAGGTGAACAGTGAGAATCGCGTTCAGCATCTGTTTTGGGGAGAAGCACGACAGAGGCGGCGTGCACCCCAACCAGCTCCTTCCGCTGGGAACCGCTCTCCGCATCCAGCCACCAGCACTTTGAATTGTGTCTGTGAGCCTCTGCTGTGCTTTATCTTCATTTATGCTGGGCCTCCGTTAGAAACTTGTGTCCTGAGGCCTAAGAAAAGCCAAAGAGAAGGAATCTTGGAGTCTGAGCACACTGTCCAATTTTTCCGTGTAAATGAACGGTCATCCCTTCTTTACACCATTTCTGCTGTGCAAGGTTTCTCAGAAGCCCTGTACTTTCAAAGAGCAGGGAAACCTATACCCCATGCTGCGGGGTTAGTTTTAGTCTCCATGCTGGACAGAACATTTCATGACTGTCGGATTTTCTCACTCAAACATTGAGACTTGGACCACCTTCACCCGTTTCTACCACCCCATCCCCGAATCTGGCACCTACCAATCTGCTCTCAGTATCTATGTGTTCAGTATTTGTTTATTCCACGTGGAATGTACATGAGAGCATCTGGTATTTGTCTTTCTGTGTCTGAGTTACTTGGCATAAGGCCCCCAAGGTCTGTGTTTCCATGTCTGGTTCTTGTGAATAATGCTGCAGTGAACGTGGGAGTGCATCTGTCTTTTTGAGGCAGTATTTTTGTGTTCTCCAAATCAATACTCAGTAGAGCCATTACTGGGTCATGTGGTAGTTGTATTTATTTTTTCAGGAACCTCCATACCGTTTGTCACAGTGGCTGCACCAATTTCCATTCCCACCAACAGCGCACAGTGTCTCCTCGTCTGCACGCCCTTGACCCCACCTGGTGTCTGTCTCTGGGACAATTGCTGTTCCAACAGTTGTGAGGGGATAGCCGATTGTGGGTTTGACTGATGTTTCCCTGACGATGCTCAGTGATGTCGAACAACTTTTTCTGTCTGTTGGCACCTGTGTGCCATCTTTGGACAGTATCTATTCACATATTCACCCCATTTTTTATACAGTTTTTTTTTGTTTTGATTTGTATGAGTGTTGTGTGCATTTTGGATATTAGCCTCTTCTCACACATATGATTCGCAGATATTTTTTTCTTATTGGGTCAGTGGCCTTTTAAGTTTTTGATGGTTTCTTTTGCCGTGTGGAAGATTTCAGTTTGATGTTGTTCCACTTGTTTATTTTTGCTTTTGTTGCCTTTGCATTTGGTGTCCGATCTGAAGACTCTTTGCCAAAACCAATGTCGAGAGACTTAGTACCTGTGTCTTCTTGGAGGTTTATGGATTCGGGTCTTATGTTCAAATCATTCATCCATTAAAAATTTTGTGTGTGGTGTAAGAAAGTGACCCAGTTATATTCTTCTGCATTTAGTGTCCAGTTTGCCTGTTACCGCTCACTGAAGAGACAGTCCTTCCCTCATGGCATATCTTCTGCTGCTGTGTCGTAAGTTAGGGTCATCTACGTGTGGGTAAGTTTCTGAGCTTTCTGTTCTGTTCCACTGACCTGGTGTCTGTGTTTCTGCCAGTACCATCCTGTTTAGATGACAACAGCTTTGTAATCTAGCTTGAAATCCAGGAGTGTGTTGACTGCACCTTTCTTTCTCCAGGTTGCTTTGGGTATTTGGGGTCTTTTGTGATTCCATACAAGTTTGAGGACTGTTTTCTATTTCCTCGAATAATGCCACTGGAATTCAGATGGGGATTTCATCACATCTGTCGATTGCTTTGGGTACGATGGACATGTTCACATAATTAACTCTTCCAGTTAAGGAGCATGGCGTATGCTTCCATTTGTTTGTGTTGCCTTCCAAATCTTTGACCCATACATTCTGCCCCCCTCGACACACATGTTTTTCATTTCTTTTCTGCCATGTGTTGAGTGTACTATGTCTTTCTCATTGTTGGTTACTTTTATTCCTAGATTTTTTTTTTTGATGCAATTGTAAATGGCATTGCTTTTTTAATTTCTCTTTGCGAAAGTGTGTCATCAGTATACAGAAATGCAAGAAGTTGGGTCATCTGGGTGGCTCCATAGGTGAAGCGTCTGCCTTCTGCTCAGGTCAGAGTTCTGGGATCGAGCCCCGTGTTGGGCTCCCCGCTTAGCGAGGGTCTGCTTCTCCGTCTTTCTGACACTCCCCCGGCTCGTGCTTTTTCTCTTCCTGTCAAATAAATAAATAAAATCTGAAAAAAAATAAAGACAACAGGTCTCTGTATATTGACTTTATATCCTGCAGCTTTCTTGAATTTGTTTATTCTAACAGTTTTTTTTTTTTTTTTTTTTTTTGTGGAATCTTTTGGGATTTCATGTCATTTGCAAATAGTGACCGTTTTCCTGTATGGATTTCATATCTTTCTCTTTTTTTAAAATGATGTTAGTCACCCTACAGTACTTCATTTGTTTTTGATGTAGTGTTCCAGGATTCATTGTTTGCATATAACACCTAGTGCTCATTATGACACGTGCCCTCCTTAATACCCATCACCAGGATAACCCATTCCCCTACCCCTCCCTTTCTGCAACCTTCAGTTTGTTTCCCAGTGTCAATAGTCTCTCATGGTTCATCTCCCCCTCTCATTCCCCACCTTCACTTTTCCCTTCCTTCTCCTAATGTCCTCCATGCTATTCCTTCCATTCCACATAGGAGTGAAACCATATGATAATTGTCTTTCTCTGCTTGACTTAATTTCACTTAGCATAATCCCCTCCTGGTCCATCCACGTTGGTGCAAATGGTGGGTATTCATCCTTTCTGATGACTGAGTAATATTCCATTGTATAGATGAACCACATCTTCTTTGTCCATTCATCTGCTGAAGGACATCTTGGCTCCTTCCACAGTTTGGCTATTAGGGACATTGCTGCTATGAACATTGGGATACAGGTGCCCCTTCTTTTCATTACTCTGTGTCTATGGGGTAAATACCCAGTAGTGCAATTGGTGGGTCGTAGGATAGCTCTGTGTTCAACGTCTTGAGGAATCTCCATATTGTTTTCAAAAGTGGCTGTACCAGCTTGAATTCTCACGAGTAGTGGTAGAGGGCTCCCCTTTCTCCACATCCTCTCTGACTTTTTTTTATTTCCTGTCTTGTTAATTTCTTCTCAAGATTTTATTTATTTATTCCACAGAGATAGAGACAGCCAGCGAGAGAGGGAACACAAGCAGGGGGAGTGGGAGAGGAAGAAGCAGGCTCATAGCGGAGGAGCCTGATGTGGGGCTCCATCCCATAATGCTGGGATCACGCCCTGAGCCGATGGCAGACGCTTAACCGCTGTGCCACCCAGGTGCCCCCGGCCTTGTTAATTTTAACCATTCTAGCTGGTGTAAGGTGGTATCTCATTGTAGTTTTGATTTGTATTTGCCTGATGGCAAGTGATGTGGAGCATTTTTTTCATGTGTCTGTTGGCCATTTGTATGTCTTCTCTGGACAAGTATCTCTTTGTGTCTTCTGCCCATTTTTTGGGTGTCGAGTTTGAGGAGTTCTTTATAGATCTTGGATACCAGCCCTTTATCTGTAATATCATTTGCAGATATCTTCTTCGATTCCGTAGGTTGCCTTTTTGTTTTGTTGATCGTTTGCTTTGCCGTGCAGAAACTTTTTATCTTGATGAAGTGCCAATAGTTCATTTTTGCTTTTATTTCCTTTGCCTTTAGAGACGTGGCTTGCAAGAAGTTGTTGTGTCCAAGGTTGAAGAGTTCTTTTGATTTTGATATGCGACAGGAATCCATTATCTTTCTTTCCTGATTGCATTCGAGTCCTCTGTCTTTCTTGGTGAGTCTAGCTAAGTTTGTCAGTTTTGTTTATCTTTCCAAAAAAGGCAGCTCTCATTTTCATTGTGTGTTTTTTTTTTTTTTTTTGTCTTTTTAGTCTCTGTTGGATTTATTTATGCATTCCTTTTTGTTATTTCCTTATTTCTACTAATTTGGGGCTTTGTTTGCTGTTTTTTTTTTCTACTTCTTTACCACAGAAATCAGGTTGTTTATTGGAGAGCATTCTCATGGATTGATGAAGACTTGAATTTCTATGAACGTCCCCCCCGTAGAGCTACTTTTGCTGCATCCCATAAGTTTTTGTAGGTTGTCTTTTTCATCAGTGTCAAGGTACTTCTAAATTTTTTTTGATTTCTTCTTTGACTGTTGGTTGTTCAGTAGCATGTTGTTAAATCTCCACATATTTTTTTAAGATTATTTAAGTATCTGGCAGAGAGTGAGACAGCGAGAGAGGGAACGCAAGCAGGGGGGTGGGAGAGGGAGAAGCGGGCTTCCCACTGAGCAAGGAGCCTGATTCGGGGCTAGATCCCAGGCTCCTGGGATCACGACCTGAGCTGAAGGCAGATCCTTAATGACTGAGCCACCCAGGCCCCCCAATCTCCACCTGTTTTTGACTGTCCCATTTTTTTCTTGAGACTGATTTCTAGTTTCATATCATTGTGGTTGGACAAGATTTGTAGCAGAAGGTGAAGAGAGCATTCAGATGAAAGGTTTGTTTCCTGGAGGGTTTTCTGAGGGCAGACCATGAGTTCCGTGGGGACGGAGGAAGGTTTTGTGAGACGGGGGGTGGGGTTAACCCTTGTTAGAATTACTGACTACTACCATGCAGGCTGTGTGCTACCGTTCACACCGTAGTCCTGATGGGCTTGTACTTCATTAGAAATATTTTCTAGGAGGTGTAGGCATAGGCTTCTCTAAAAGAAAGGTGCCATGTGGGTTCATGGCATGACCCCAGGTCAGCAACCAGGATGTATGGTATTGTGGGGGATCAGAACCAGGCTTTCTGTGGGAAGTGACGGAAATAGGGTATGGTGAGCTCCATGACCTCATAGGTGAGGTCCCGAGTGACCCACTGGGTGTTGGGTTCCGTGGATCTGTTTCATCAGGTGCTGTGGAATTCAGGGACACCCTCCTGTCTGTGGATTTGTGTGGAGACAGGTAGACATCAGTGTCTGGCCAGGCACGAGGGTCGCACTGGACCACCACCAGAGGTGCAGCATGCGGGGGAGCCACTGCTTGGTTTCCACGAAAGCTGACCAGGGTCTGTGACCGTGATTCCTAGCAGCTGCAAGGGGAGAGGAGGCCGGGGGTGGTGCACACTTCCTAGACTTGTGGTCAGGACTAGTCTGGAGCCCACTGAAGTCAGCCACACCTGGCACAGAAGGCCCCCAGTCAGTGTAGCTGTGGGCACTGCTCCCATGGCACTTTCGGGCCGGCTCCATGCTGCCACCTCCTGCTTTTCATCATCATCTTCAAGGTCGTGTGCCTCTGCTCTTGCCCCATGGCCTCCGGGGTATTGTCCGTCCTCCATCTGGCCCTCGTCCCTGGTGCCCTGTGCAGTCCGATGATGCCAGGGTAGCCTTCTCGAGACAAACATCTGGCCCTGATGGAACACTTCCATGGATCTCGTGTGATGCGAGGATGATGTCCTGCCCTGGAAGGGGGCTGCAGGTCCCCAATCAGGAGAGCCATGTCTCCCTTTTCAGCATGGCCTGCCCTCCCCTCAGTCTTCTTCAGGGAAGCTCTCCCCACTTCCTGAGATGACAGCTCTGAACTTAAAAGTGAATGTTATTTTACATATCTCTATGCCTTAGTTCATCCATGGCATGTCTTTCAACGCCGTTAGTGGTTTTTTTTTTTTTTTTTAGCAGTTCCGAAGGGCTGTCTGCTCAAGGAGGGGATGACCTGGGTGGGGCAGCTTTCCCTCTCATCTCCCTCAGCCTGTCGCTGAGCCCTGGGGCCAGCTGTCCCACTGAGGATTGAGGGACCCGAGCCAGCCCATCCTGAGCCCAGGCTGTGTGTCAGCTGTGTAGACTGATGCGTGTCGGAGCGGTGGGCAGCTGGCATAGGCCAGGGGCAGGCAGTGTCTCCCCATTCCTTCCCTCCCTTCCTCCCAGAGGTAGCTCAGAGCAGCCTTCAACCCCTGCATCTCCAGATCCCTTGACCTATGCCTCCTGTGTTCAGCTGGTGACCTTGGAGTTTCGCATGGATTCTACCTCCCATACCCTCTCCTGTAGCAGTTCCTGGATCAGGGGAGGGGTCGGACCCTTGTCTGATTTTGGTCTTCTTCCTGTCCCGCACCAAGCCCACCCACCTTTGCATCTTCCATGTATGTGCTTGGAAGCAAGTCCATCCACAGGGAACCTATTAGCCAAATGGATCCAGGTAATGAACATTGAAGTAGAGATCCAGGATCCATAATAAACCTGCTCGGAAACCTGTCCCAAAGTCTGTGACTCTCTCACACTGAAACAGAAACAATAATAGCTTTCTGGACTGTGAAGTGACATGTGTCTCTACTTCCAATCTTGAAGGCATAGGTGCTGAGCCTGGACAGAAAAGGACCATGGCTCCCGTGGGCTGGGATCCACAGTAAGAACTCAGTGAAATCTGAATTCGAGGCATAGAATGAATAATTATTGTAGAGTGAATCCTCCCAAGTAGGGCTTATGCACATTGCAGAGGAAAAGCTTTTTCAAAGAGGTTCCTGAAAGAAAAATCTTTTTAAAAAATTTATTTTAATTCCAGTAGAGCTAACATACAGTGTTACATTCGTTTCAGGTGTACAAGAGAGTGATTCAGTAATTCTATATATTACTCAGTGGTCATCCAGAAAAGTGTCCTCTTAATCCGCTTCATCTATTTCACTCATCCCTCTATGCACCTCCTCCTCTCTGGTAACCATCCGTTTGTTTTCTCTTGTTAAGAGTTTGTATTTTGGTGTGTCTCCTTTTTCTCTTTTATTTATTTAGTTTTGTTTGTTTTTTAAGTTCCGTATAAGAGTGACATCATATGGGATTTGTCTTTCTCTGACTGACTGATTTCAGTTAGGATAATACTCTCTAGCTCCATCCATGTGGCTGCAAATGGCAAGGTTTCATTCAAGCCTAGTAATACTCCATTGTGTGTGTGTGTGTGTGTGTGTGTGTGTGTGTGTGTGTGTGTGTGAATACACACATCTTTTTTTTTTTTAATAATGATTTTTTATTATATTATGTTAGTCACCATACAGTACATCCCCGGTTTTCGATGTAAGGCTCGATGATTCATTAGTTGTGTATAACACCCAGTGCACCATGCAATACGTGCCCTCCTTACTACCCATCACCAGTCTATCCCATTCCCCCACCCCCCTCCCCTCTGTAGCCCTCAGTTTGTTTCTCATAGTCCATAGTCTCTCATGTTTCATTCCCCCTTCTGATTACCCCCCTTTTCTTTATCCCTTTCTTCCCCTACTGATCATTCTAGTTCTTATGTTCCATAGATGAGAGAAATCATATGATAGTTGTCTTTCTCTGTTTGACTTATTTCACTAAGCATTATCTCCTCCAGTGCCGTCCATGTTGTAGCAAATGTTGAGAACTCATTCTTTCTGATTGCTGAGTAATATTCCATTGTATATATGGACCACAACTTCTTAATCCAGTCATCTGTTGAAGGGCATCTCGGCTCCTTCCACGATTTAGCTGTTGTGGACGTTGCTGCTATGAACATTGGGGTGCATATGGCCCTTCTCTTCACTACGTCTGTATCTTTGGGGTAAACACCCAGTAGTGCAATGGCTGGATCATAGGGTAGCTCAATTTTTAACTTTTTAAGGGACCTCAACACGGTTTTCCAGAGTGGCTGTACCAACTTGCATTCCCACCAACAATGTAGGAGGGGTCCCCTTTCTCCACATCCTCTCCAACATTTGTTGTTTCTTGCCTTGTCTATTTTTGCCATTCTAACTGGCGTAAGGTGGTATCTCAGTGTGGTTTTGATTTGAATTTCCTTGATGGCTAATGATTTTGAACATTTTTTCATGTGTCTGTTAGCCATTTGTAGGTCTTCATTGGAAAAGTGTCTGTTCATATCTTCTGCCCATTTTTTGATTTGTTTATTTGTTTCTCGTGTATTGAGTTTGAGAAGTTCTTTGTAGATCTTGGATACCAGTCCTTTATCTGTAGTGTCATTTGCAAATATCTTCTCCCATTCCGTGGGCTGCCTCTTAGTTTTTCTGACTGTTTCCTTGGCTGTGCAGAAACTTTTAATCTTGATGAAGTCCCATAAATTCATTGTATCTTTTGTTTCTCTTGCCTTTGGGGATGTATCATGAAAAAGGTTGCTTTGGCCGATGTCGTAGAGGTTGCTGCCTATGTTCTCCTCTAGAATTTTGATGGATTCGAGGTCTTCATCCATCGAGGTCTTTCATCCATTTGGAGTTTATTTTTGTGTATGGTGTGAGATAGTGGTCAAGTTTCATTCTTTTGCATGTAGCTGTCCAATTTTCCCAGCACCATTTATTGAAGAGACCGTCTTTTTCCCACCGGATGTTTTTTCCTGCTTTATCAAATATTAGTTGCCCAAAGAGCTGAGGGTCCATTTCTGGGCTCTCTATTCTGATCCATTGGTCTATGTGTCTGTTTTTGTGCCAGTACCATGCTGTCTTTGTGATCACAGCTTTGTAGTACAGCTCGAAATCCGGCATTGTGATGCCCCCAGCTTTGTTTTTCCTTTTCAACAGTTCCTTGGTGATTCGGGGTCTTTTCTGGTTCCATACAAATTTAAGGACTATTTGTTCCAGTTCTTTGAAAAACGTTCTCGATATTTTGATCGGGATAGCATTGAAAGTGTAGATTGCTCTGGGTAGCGTGGACATTTTAACTATGTTAATTCTTCCAATCCATGAGCATGGAATATCTTTCCATCTTTTTATGTCTTCCTCAATGTCTTTTGAGAGTGATTTATAGTTTCTAGAATAAAGGTCCTTTACGTCTCTGGTTAAGTTAATTCCAAGGTAACGTATGGTTTTTGGTGCTATTGTAAATGGGATGGATTCCCTGATTTCTCTTTCTTCGTTCTCGTTATCGTGTACAGAAATGCAACTGATTTCTGAGCATTGATTTTGTATCCCGCCACGTTACTGAATTGCTCTATAACTTCTAATAGTTTGGGAGTGGCTTCTTTTGGGTTTTCCATATAGAGTATCATGTCATCTGCGAAGAGAGACATTTTGACTTCTTCTTTGCCGATTTGAATACCTTTGATCCCTTTTTGTCGTCTGATTGCTGTTGCAAGGACTTCTAGTACTATGTTGAATAATAGTGGCGAGAGTGGGCATCCTTGTCGTGTTCCTGATCTTAAGGGAAAGGCTTCCAGCTTTTCCCCATTGAGAATAATATTTGCAGTAGGCTTTTCATAGATGGCTTTTATGAGATTGAGAAATGTACCTTCTATTCCTACACTCTGAAGGGTTTTAATCAGGAAAGATGCTGTATTTTGTCAAATGCTTTTTTGGCATCGATTGAGAGGATCATATGGTTCTTGAGTCTTTTCTTGTTGATATGATGTATCACGCTGATTGATTTGCGAATATTGAAACACGCTTGCATCCCAGGTATGAATCCCACTTGATCGTGGTGGATAATCCTTTTAATGAACTGTTGGATTCTATTAGCAAGTATCTTGTTGAGGATTTTGGCATCCATATTCATTAGGGAAATCGGTCTGTCATTCTCCTTTTTGAGGGGGTCTTTGCCTGGTTTGGGGATCAAGGTAATATTGGCCTCATAGAATGAGTTTGGTAGCTTTCCTTCTGTTTCTATTTTTTGAAATAGCTTTAGGAGAATAGGTATTATTTCTTCTTTGAATGTTTGGTAGAATTCCCCAGGAAAACCATCCGGGCCTGGAGTTTTGTTATTTGGAAGGTTGTTTATCACTGACTCAATTTCTTCATCATTAATTGGCCTGTTTAAGAAATCAATTTCTTCCTGTTTCAATCTTGGTAGTTTATAGGTTTCCAGGAAGGATTCCATCTCTTCCAGATTGCTTAGTTTATTGGCATATAGCTGTTGATACAAATTTCTAATAATCCTTCCAATTTCAATGATGTTCGTCGTGACCTCTCCTTTTTCATTCATAATTTTAATAATCTGGGTCCTTTCTTTTTTCTTTTGGATAAGTCTTGCCAGTGGTCTGTCAATTTTATTGATTCTCTCCAAGAACCAGCTTCTAGTCCTGTTGATCTGCTCTACTGTACTTCTGGTTTCTGCTTGATTGATTTCAGCTTTAATTTTGGTCAACTGCTTCCTCGTGCGTGGATTAGGCCTGTCCCTCTGTTGCTGTTCCAGCTTCTTGAGGTGAGATAATAAAAACTGCATTTTAGATTTTTCTATTCTTTTGAGTGAGGCTTGGATGGCTATGTATTTCCTCCTTAGGACTGCCTTTGCAGTATCCCATAGGTTTTGGACTGTTGTATTTTCATTCTCATTGGTCTCCATAAATTGTTTAATTTGATTTTTGATTTCCTGGTTTATCGAGTCATTCCTGAGCAGGATGGTTCTTAGTCTCCAAGTGTTTGAGTTTCTTCCAAATTTTTCCTTGTGGTTGAGTTCCAATTTCAGAGCGTTGTGGTCTGAGAATATGCAGGGGATAATTTCAATCTTTTGGTATCGGCTGAGACCTGTTTTGTGTCCCAGAACATGGTCTATTCTTGAGAATGTTCCATGGGCATTAGAATAGAATGAGTATTCTTTGGTTCTGGGGTGTAGTGTTCTATATATATCTAAGAGGTCCAACTCGTCGAGTATGGAATTCAAAGCCTTTGATTCTTTGCTTAGTTTTTGCCAGGGTGTTCTGTCTATTTCTGAGAGCGGAGTGTTGAAGTCCCCTACTATTAATGTATTTTTATCTATATGTCTCTTTATTCTGGTTAAGAGTTGGCTTGTGTATCTTGCTGCTCCTCTGTTGGGGGCATATATATTTATAATTGTCATATCCACTTGTTGAATACTTCCTTTAAGAATAATATAGTGCCCTTCTGCGTCTCTAACTATAGTCTGTAGTTTAAAATCCAATTTATCTGATATGAGAATTGCTACCCCAGCTTTCTTTTGAGGTCCATTTGCGTGAAAGATGGTACTCCATCCCCTTACTCTCAGTCTGAATGCATCTTTGGGTTCGAAATGAGTCTCTTGTAGACAGCAAATGGATGGGTCATTTCTTTTTATCCAATCTGCAACCCTGTGGCGTTAAAGCAAGAATTTAAACCATTAATGTTAAGGCTGAGTACTGAGAGGTATGCTTTTAATTCTGCCATGTTGTCAGTAAAGTCTTTGTTTGTATTGGCTGTGACTTTCTGTTTTGTATCACTCTTGGGGCCTTTTTACTTTTATAGAACCCCCCGTAATATCTCCCGTAGGGCTGGTTTCGTGGTTACGAAATTGGCTAGTGACTGTCGATTCTGAAATGTCTTTATTTCTCCATCAATTCTGAATGACAGCCTTGCTGGATAAAGGATCCTTGGCTGCATGTTTTTCTCTGAAAGACCTTTAAAAATGCTCCCCCAACCCTTTCTCTCATTCCAGGTCTGTGTAGACAGGTCAGACGTAATTCTGATGCCTTTGCCTTGGTACGTGAGAAATTTCTTTGCCCTGGCCGCTTTCAATACCGTATCCTTGGATCTCATATTTGCGAAATGCACTATGACGTGACGTGGTGTAGGTCTGTCATGGTTGAGCTTGGGAGGGGTCATCTCTGCCGCTTGGACACGAATTTTTGTTTCCCTTGTTAGATTAGGGAAGTTTTCAGCTACAATTTGTTCAAATATCTCTTCTAGACCTCTGTTTTTCTCCACCCCCTCGGGGATGCTGATGATTCTAACATTGGATCGTTTCGTTGAGTCAGTAATCTCCCGTAGCCAACATTCGTGGGCGTGGATTTTTTTAAGACCATCTTCTATTTTTATTTTTTCCTCTATTAACCCATCCTCCAATTCACTAACCCTTTCCTCCGCTTTGGTGACCCTGGCCGTCAGAGCCTCTAGTTTTGCCTGCATTTGGCTCATAGAATTTTTAATTTCTGTCAAATTCACTCTCATTTCCGCCCTTAGGGATTCTATATTCTCAGTAATATTTTCCTGAATACTTTTTTCAAGTCTACTCATTATCTTGACCATTGTTACTCTGAATTCCATTTCTGATAATTTGGTTACATCCATATCCGTTACTTCTGTGGCAGAGGCCACTGACTCACTGTCTTTTCTTTGCTGGGGGGGGCTTCTCCTTCTTGTCATTTTAATGAGGGGAGGTTGCGGGGTTGTCCAGAGCCCAAAATTATTGACTGGGTCCCAGGCCGTGCCCCTTGTTTTATAGGGATCTTAGAGATGTGAGCTTCTTCTTTAAAGATTTTATTTATTTACTTATCTGAGAGAGGGAGACAGACAGTCAGCAAGAATGGAACAGAAGCAGGGGAGTGAGAGAGGAAGACGCAGGCTCCCAGCGGAGGAGCCCGATGAGGGACTCCTTTCCGGAACGCTGGGATCACGCCCTAAGCCGGAGACAGGCGCTCAATGACTGCGCCACCCAGGCGCCTCCGGTTGTGGGCTTCTTGATTTTTCAGCCTGCCTTCTGTGTTCTGGGGGAGGGGCCTGCCGCGCCGATACTCAGGCAACCCTGTTTGGGTAGAGTCTCCGTGTCCCCCACGAGGGGGGATGGGGATGGGCATGCTGTGAGCCGGTATTTCCAGGCTTTTGTTCTCTGGCGGCTTTCCCTGGCGGTCGGCTATGCCTCTTCTGAGAGTCAGAGCAGCAGAGGCTGCATTGTCACAGAACAGAGGGATTGCGGCCCGTTCTCCACTGATGTTCTGGCCACTTTAACTCTATTACTGTTGGTGCTGCTCAACCCTGCAGCGACCCGGGATGTGCGCACCAACTCGGCGACCCTGCCCTCACTTCCAGGGCCCGCGCATCTCTGTCCTTTGTGTTTCTAATGCCGCCAGCCACTGGCCGCCCAGTCTCTGTCCTTTGTGTTTCTAATGCCGCCAGCCACCGGCCGCCCCTGGCGCTCCTGGGTCTCCTGGTCTCAGTCTATGCCCGGTGAGCACACCAGGATTCCGGAGTTTCGTGAGAAGCCTGGTGGCGCGCGCACCCGGTTCAGGGTCTCAGTCTGCTGTTTTGCGGGTGCCGACCGCGAGTCCGCCCGCTCCCCCGTGCAGGTGGCCTGCCAGCCGCCAGCCGCCCCACGCGCGCTCCGGGAGTTCCCGGTCTCAGTCCGGATCCCGTGAGCACACCGGGATTCCGGTGTTCCGGGAGATGCCTGGTGGAGCGCGTTCACGGTTCACTGGTCTCAGTCCACTCTCGCGGGTGCCCTCCATGAGTCCGCCCGCTCCCCCGTGCAGGTGGCTGCCGCTTTTCGGCGCCCAAACGCGGCGGCTCCCTCCCCTTCCGTTTATCTTCCGATATCTGTGCACGGTTTACAGCTCCCCTCTTGGTACCTCAATACTCAGCGCTGGAGATGTTCATTTGTAGAGATCCAGATGTATCTTCCTGCGTCTCAGGCTGATTCTGTGGTTATTTAGGCTGGTCTGTTACCTATCCAGCTCGACTCAGGGGACCGGCTGAAAAAGGGGTCCCCTACTCCTCCGCCATCTTAACCCCTCCTGCCTGGACCACAACTTCTTAATCCAGTCATCCGTTGAAGGGCATCTTGGCTCCTTCCACGATATAGCTATTGTGAACAGCCCTGCTATGAACATTGGGGTTCATATGGCCCTTCTCCTCACTACGTCTGTATCTTTGGTTTAAATACCCAGTAGTGCAATGGCTGGACACAGGTTAGCTCTATTTTTAATCTTTTAAGGGACCTCCAAACTTTTTCCAAAGTGGCTGTACCAACTTGCATTCCCACCAACAATGTAGGAGGGATCCCCTTTCTCCACATCCTCTCTAACAATTGTTTCTTGCCTTGTCAATTTTTGCCATTCTAACTGGCTTAAGTTTGTATCTCCGTGTGATTTTGATATGAATTTCCCTGATGGCTAATGATTTTGAACATTTTTTAAAGTGTCTGTTAGCCATTTCTATGTCTTCACTGGAAAAGTGTCAGTTCATATCTTCTGCCCATTTTATGATGTTTATTTGTTTCTCACGTATTGAGTTTGAGAACTTCTTTATAGATCTTGGATACCTGTCTTTTCTCTGTAGTATCATTTGCAAATGTATTCTCCCATTCCGTGGGCTGCCTCTTTGTTTTTCTGTTTCCTTGGCTGTGCAACAGTTTTTATATTGATGAAATCCCACAAGTTCATTTTATCTTTTGTCTCTCTTGCCTTTGGAGATGTGTCATAAAAAAGGTTGCTATGGCTGATGTCATAGAGGTTGTTGCCTATGCTCTTCTCTCGGATTTTGATGGATTTCTGTCTCACATTGAGGTCTTTCATCCATTTAGAGTTTATCTTTGTGTATGGTGTTAGGGAGTGGTCACGTTTCATTCTTTTGCATGTAGCTGTCCAATTTCCCCAGCACCATGTATTGAAGAGACTGTCTTTTTTCCACTGGATGTTGTTTCCTGCTTTGTCAAAAATCAGTTGCCCAGAGTCGAGGGCCCATTTCTGGGTTCTCTATTCTGTTCCATTGGTCTATGTGTCTGCTTTTGTGCCAGTACCATGCTGTCTTTGTGATCACAGCTTTGTAGTACAGCTTGAAATCTGGCATTGTGATGCCCCCAGCTTTGTTTTTCCTTTTCAACAATTCCTTGGCGATTCGGGGCCTTTTCTGGTTCCATACAAATTTAAGGGCTGTTTTTTCGAGTTCTTTGTAAAATCTCATCGGTATTTTGATCGGGATAGCATTGAAAGTGTAGATTGCTCTGGGTAGCATGGACATTTTAACTATGTTAATTCTTCCGATCCATGAGCATGGAGTATTTTTCCATCTCTTTGTGTCTTCCTCTATGTCTTTCAAAAGTGATTTATAGTTTCTAGAATATAGGTCCTTTACATCTCTGGTTAATTCCTAGGTAACATATGGTTTTTGGTGCTATTGTAAATGGGCTGGATTCCCTAATTTCTCTTTCTTCAGTCTCATTATTCGTGTATAGAAATGCAACTGATTTCTGAGCATTGATTTTCTATCCCACCACATTACTGAATTGCTCTATAACTTCTCATATTTTGCGCGTGTATTCTATTGGGTTTTCCATATAGAGTATCATGTCATCTGCGAAGAGAGACATTTTGACTTCTTTGCTGATTTGGATACCTTTTATCCCTTTTTGTTGTCTGCTGTTGCAAGGACTTCTAGTACTATGTTGAATAATAGTGGCGAGAGTGGGTATCCTTGTTGAGTTCCTGATCTTAAGGGAAAGGCTTCCAGCTTTTCCCCATTGAGAATATTTTCTGTAGCCTTTCCATAGATGGCTTTTATGAGATTGAGAAATGAACCCTCTATTCCTACACTCTGAAGGGTTTTAATCAGGAAAGGATGCTGTATTTTGTCAAATGTTTTTTCTGGATCAGTTGAGGGGATCATATGGTTCCTGAGTCTTTTCTTGTTGATATAATGTATCACGCTGATCGATTTGCGAATATTGAACCACGCTTTCATCCCAGGGATGAATCCCACTTGTTCATGATGGATAATCGTTTTAATGTACTGTTGGATTCTATTAGCCAGAATCTGGTTGAGGATTTTGGCATCTATATTCATTAGGGAAATTGGTCTGTAATTCTTCTTTTTGAGGGGGTCTTTGCCTGTTTTGCGGATCAAGGTAATATTGGCCTCATAGAATGAGTTTGGTAGCTTTCCTTCTGTTGCTATTTTTTGAAATAGCTTTAGGAGAATAGGTATTATTTCTTCTTTGAATGATTGGTAGAATTCCCCAGGAAAACCGTCCGGGCCTGGAGTTTTGTTATTTGGAAGGTTGTTTATCACTGGCTCAATCTATTCATAATTAATTGGCCTGTTTAAAAAGTCAATTTCTTCCTGTTTCAGTCTTGGTAGTATATAGGTTTCTAGGAAGGCCTCCATCTCTTCCAGATTGCTTAATTTATTGGCATATAGCTGTTTGTAAAAGTTTCTAATAATCATTCCAATTTCATTGGTGTTGGTCATGACCTCTCCTTTTTCATTCATAATTTTATTAATTTAGGTCCTTTCTCTATTCATTTGTATAAGTCTTGCCAGTGTTTTGTAAATATTATTGATTCTCTCAAAGAACCAGCTTCTAGTCCTGTTGATCTGCTCTACTGTACTTCTGGTTTCTAGTTCATTGATTTCTGCTCTAGTTTTGGTCAACTGCTTTCTCGTGAGTGGATTAGGCATGTCCCTCTGTTGCTGTTCCAGCTTCTTGAGGTGAGAATATAAAAACTGCATTTTAGATTTTTCTATTCTTTTGAGTGAGACTTGGATGGCTATGTATTTCCCCCTTAGGACTGCCTTTGCAGTATCCCATAGGTTTTGGACCATTGTGTTTTCATTCCCGTTGGTCTCCATAAATTGTTTAAATATATTTTTGATTTCCTGGTTCATTGGGTCATTCCTGAGCAGGATGGTTCTTAGTTTCCAAGTGTTTGAGTTTTTTTCCAAAATCTTCCTTGTTTTTGAGTTCCAATTTCAGAGTGTTGTGCTCTGAGAATATGAGGGGATAATTTCAGTTTTTCGTATCAGTTGAGACCTGATTTGTGTCCCAGAACATGGTCTAATCTTGAGAATGTTCCATGGGCATTAGAATAGAATGAGTATTCTTTGGTTCTGGGGTACAGTGTTCTATATATATCTATGAGGTCTAACTCGTCTAGCATGGCATTCAAAGCTCTTGTTTCTATGTTGGTTTTCTGCTCCGGTGCTCTGTCTGTTGCTGATAGTGGAGTGTTGAGGTTCCTACTTTTAATGTATTTTTATCTATATATCTCTTTATTCCGGTTAAGAGTTGGCTTGTGTATCTTGCTGCTCCCCTGTTGGGGGCATATATATTTATAATTATCATATCCACTTGTTGGATACATCCTTTAAGAATAATATAGTGCCCTTATGTGTCTCTAACTATAGTCTTTAGTTTCAAATCCAATCTGTCTGACATGAGAATTGATACCCCAGCTTTCTTTTCAGGTCCATTGGCGTGAAAGATGGTATTCCATCCTTTTAGTCTGAATGTATCTTTAGGTTCAAAATGAGTGTTTGTAGACAGCAAATGGATGGGTCATGTCTTTTTATCCAATCAGCAACCCTGTGGTGTTTTATGGGAGCATTTAGGCCATTTACATTGAGACGGATTATTGAGAGATGTGATTTTAATGATGCCATATTGCCAGTAAAGTCTTTGTTTCCATAGATTGTGACTTTATGCTCTGTATCACTCTTGGGGCCTTTTTACTTTTATAGAACCCCCCCCCCTTAATATCTCCTGTAGGGCTGGTTTTGTGGTTAAAAAAATTGGTCAATGACCACGATTCTGGAAGGTCTTTATTTCTCCATCAATTCTGAATGACAGCCTTGCTTGATAAAGGATCCTTGGCTGCATGTTTTTCTCTGAAAGAGATTTAAAAATGCCCCCCAACCCTTTATCTCATTCCAGGTCTGTGTAGAGAGGTCAGACGTAATTCTGATATCTTTGCCTTGGTACGTGAGAAATTTCTTTGCCCTGGCCACTTTCAATACTGTATCCTTGCATCTAATATTTGCGAAATGCACTATGACGTGACGTGGCGTGGGTTTGTCGTGGTTGAGCTTGGAAGGGGTCCTCTCTGCCTCTTGGACACGAATGTTTGTTTCCCTTGCTAGATTAGGGAAGTTTTCAGCTACAATTTGTTCAAATATCTCTTCTAGACCTCTGTTTTTCTCTACGTCCTCAGGAATGCCGATGATTCTGACACTGGAACGTTTTATTGAGTCAGTCATTTCCCGTAACCCACATTCCTGTGTGTGGATTTTTTTGAGTCCAGATTCTTTTAGCTTTTTCCTCTACTAACCCATCTTCCAATTCGCTGATACGTCCTTCTGCCTCATTCACCCTGGCCAACAGAGCCTCTAGTTTTGACTGCATTTGGCTCCTAGAATTTTTAATTTCTGCCAGATTCGCTCATATTTCTGCCCTTAGAGATTCTATGTTCTCATTAACAATTTTGTCAATATTTTTTTCAAGTCTACAAATCATCTTGACCATTGTTACTCTGAATTCCATTTCTGATAATTTGGTTATATCCATATCCATAAGTTCTGTGGCAGAGGCCACAAACTCATTGTCTTTTCTTTGCTGGGGGGGGGGGACTTCTCCTCATATTCAGATGAGGAGAGGTTGTGGTGTTGTACAGAGCCCAAATTATTGACCACGACCCAGGCCGTGCGCCCTTGTTTTATAGGGATCTTAGGTATGGGGGCTTCTTGATTTTTCAGCCTGCCTTCTGAGGTAGGGGCCTGCCGTGCCGATACTTGGGCAACCCTGTTTGGGTAGAGTCTCTGTGTACCCTGCGAAGGGGGATGGGGGTGGGCACACTGTGAGCCGGTCTTTCCAGGCTTCTTTTCTCTGGCGGCTTTCCCTGGTGGTTTGCTGTGCTTCTTCTGAGAGTCAGAGCAGCAGTGGCCGAATCTCAGCCTCTGTCTCAGAACAGATGGATTGCGGACCATTCTCCACTGATGTTCTGGCCACTTTAACTCTGTTTCTGTTGGTGCTGCTCAACCCTGCACTGTCCAGGATGTGAGCCCCACACCTGGCTTCCCAGCTCTCACCTACAGGGCCAGTGTCTCTCTGTCTGCGTTTCTAACACCGCCAGCCGCCCCTGCATGCTCCAGGAGCTTTATGTGTCTCTTTCTTACACACATTTGCACAAGCTTCCGTTTTCATGACAGAGGACTGTGAGATGCCAGATGGTTTCTCTACGGTGTTCCTTCGTAGATTCAGTACATGGCACTTTCCTTATGTTTTCTTAGGCACTTGTACAAACGGTTTCATCTTCAAGACTGAAGACATGACTTCAAAGATGGCTTCGGTACAATGTTCTTTCCTAAAGTTGGTTCACCTCCCTTTCCTTATGCTTTTATTCCCAATCAGACACATGCTTCCATCATCATGACAGATTATGGGACTTGGAAAACCCTTTCCATACCCTCTTCTTCCTGAGATTACGGCTATGGCTGTTTCCTTAAGGTTCAACACACGTATTGGTAAACCCTGCTGTTTTCACTGATCAACGTTGCCTTGTCTCTACAAAAACATGGTTCGCTGAATTGACTGATGGCACTTTCCTTTCGTTTTCACACAACTTTTGAAGGGCTTTCCTCCTCATGACTGATGTGAGTTGAGAGATGCTTTCCTTGTAGTGTTCTTACATGGTTCAACAAAAGGCATTATCTTGATGCTTGCAGGCACAGTTTTGTACAACGCTCCCAATTCATGACACCAGATGTGAGGTGCAAGACGCTTTTATATAGAGTGTTCTCTCCTTGAGTAAAGTAGGTGTCCCTTTCCCTATGCATTTGTAGACACTTTCGAAAATCTTGACATCTTCCTAACAGAAGATGTGACTTGGATGAGGGTGTCCATTCGGTGTTCTGACTGAGATTTGGGTATATTGTTCTTTCCTTAAGGTTCAACGCACGTATTGGACAACGCATATATATTCCTGGGTCACCATGTTACTTCGATGTTGCCTATCAACACTGACCTGGTACTCACAACTACTTAGGACCTCTCCTTATGCTTTCACTCACACTTCTGCATGTACTTCCATCTTCATTACAGAAGATGTGAGTTGGGAGATCTTTTCCAAGGGTGTTCTTACCTGAGCATACAGCATGTTCCTTAGGTTTTCATACAGTTTTGGAACATACATCCATCTTCATGAAGGTAGTTGTGATTTGGAAGGTTGTCTCTAGATGGTGCTCTTTCTTAGTGTTAAGCATGTGGCACTTCTCTTACGATTCAACAGAGATATTTGAAAATCTCTCTTCATACATCAGGATGTTTGAAATCTCTTCCTCTATACAGAACATTGATGCTCAGAGTCAAGTAAATGGCATTTCTTTACACATTCCCTCACCCTTTAGCCAATGCTTCCAGGGTCATGTGAAAAGGTGTTTCAGAGGGTATTCTATGGAGTTCTCTTGTAAAGTTAAGCATACGATAATTCCCTTAAGCTGAGAAACACTCTCTTGTATATGCTTCCAGCTTCATGAAAGAACACGTGCCTTTAAAGATGGATTAGGTACTGTCCTTTTTTGGAGCCATGTCTCTGCCACTTTCCTTATGTTTTCACCACAACGTTGCAAACATTTTCGTCTTCATGACAGAAGCCGTGGTTTGTAAGATGCTATCTACCCAGTGCTCTCACCTACTAAGTTTATGGCACTTTCCTTAAGTTTCAACACATAGGGAAGAAAACCCTGGTTGATCCATTTGTCAGGAGGTGGGTTCGATATCGTTTTCTATCTAGACAGATTTGGTTCTCAGAATTAAGTAGACAGCCCTTTCTCTACGTGCTTGCACACACTCTTGCCAAGGCTTCCATCTTCACAACAGAAGTTGTGAGTTGAGACATGATGTCTATACAGTGTTCTTCTATAGAGTGAGGCAACGCGCTTTATGCATCTCTTTTTGTACACACTTTTTCACATGCTTCCTTTTTCATGCCAGAAAACAGTGAGATGCAGGGCGCCTGGGTGGAAGAGCAGTTAAGCGTCTGCCTTCAGCCAGGGCGTGATCCCGGCATTGTGGGATCGAGCCCCACATCAGGCTCCTCTGCTGTGAGCCTGCTTCTTCCTCTCCTACTCCCCCTGCTTGTGTTCCCTCTCTCACTGGCTGTTTTGCTGTCAAATTAATAAATGAAATCTTAAAACAAAAGAAAAAGAAGGGTTGCAGATTGGATAAAAAGAAATGACCCATCCATTTGCTGTCTACAAGAGACTCATTTCGAACCCAAAGATGCATTCAGACTGAGAGTAAGGGGATGGAGTACCATCTTTCACGCAAATGGACTTCAAAAGCAAGCTGGGGTAGCAATTCTCATATCAGATAAATTGGATTTTAAACTACAGACTATTGTTAGAGATGCAGAAGGGCACTATATTATTCTTAAAGGAAGTATTCAACAAGTGGATATGACAATTATATATGCCCCCAACAGGGGAGCAGCAAGATACACAAGCCAACTCTTAACCAGAATAAAGAGACATATAAATAAAAATACATTAATAGTAGGGGACCTCAACACTCCACTATCAGAAATAGACAGAACACCCTGGCAAAAACTAAGCAAAGAATCAAAGGCTTTGAATGCCATACTTGACAAGTTGGACCTCATAGATATATATAGAACACTACACCCCAGAACCAAAGAATACTCATTCTATTCTAATGCCCATGGAACATTCTCAAGAATAGACCATGTTCTGGGACACAAAACAGGTCTCAGCCGATACCAAAAGATTGAAATTATCCCCTGCATATTCTCAGACCACAACGCTCTGAAATTGGAACTCAACCACAAGGAAAAATTTGGAAGAAGCTCAGACACCTGGAGACTAAGAACCATCCTGCTCAGGAATGACTCGATAAACCAGGAAATCAAAAATCAAATTAAACAATTTATGGAGACCAATGGGAATGAAAATACAACAGTCCAAAAATCTATGGGATACTGCAAAGGCAGTCCCAAGGGGGAAATACATAGCCATCCAAGCCTCACTCAAAAGAATAGAAAAATCTAAAATGCAGTTTTTACATTCTCACCTCAAGAAGGTGGAACAGCAACAGAGGGACAGGCCTAATCCACACACGAGGAAGCAGTTGACCAAAATTAGAGCTGAAATCAATCAAGCAGAAACCAGAAGTACAGTAGAGCAGATCAACAGGACTAGAAGCTGGTTCTTGGAGAGAATCAATAAAATTGACAGACCACTGGCAACGCTCATTCAAAAGAAAAGAGAAAGGACCCGAATATTAATATTATGAATGAAAAAGGAGAGGTCACGACGAACACCATTGAAATTGGAAGGATTATTAGAAATTTTTATCAACAGCTATATGCCAATAAACTAAGCAATCTGGAAGAGATGGAATCCTTCCTGGAAACCTATAAACTACCAAGATTGAAAGAGGAAGAAATTGATTTCTTAAACAGGCCAATTAATGATGAAGAAATTGAGTCAGTGATAAACAACCTTCCAAATAACAAAACTCCAGGCCCGGACGGTTTTCCTGGGGAATTCTACCAAACATTCAAAGAAGAAATAATACCTACTCTCCTAAAGCTATTTCAAAAAATAGAAACAGAAGGAAAGCTACCAAACTCATTCTATGAGGCCAATATTACCTTGATCCCCAAACCAGGCAAAGACCCCCTCAAAAAGGAGAATGACAGACCGATTTCCCTAATGAATATGGACGCCAAAATCCTCAACAAGATACTTGCTAATAAAATCCAACAGTACATTAAAAGAATTACCCATCACGATCAAGTGGGATTCATACCTGGGATGCAAGCGTGGTTCAATATTCGCAAATCCATCAGCGTGATATATCATATCAACAAGAAAAGACTCAGGAACCATATGATCCTCTCAATTGATGCCGAAAAAGCATTTGACAAAATACAGCATCCTTTCCTGATTAAAACCCTTCAGAGTGTAGGAATAGAAGGTACATTTCTCAATCTCATAAAAGCCATCTGTGAAAAGCCTACTGCAAATATTATTCTCAATGGGGAAAAGCTGGAAGCCTTTCCCTTAAGATCAGGAACTCGACAAGGATGCCCACTCTCGCCACTATTATTCAACATCGTACTGGAAGTCTTTGCAACAGCAATCAGACGACAAAAAGGGATCAAAGGTATTCAAATCGGCAAAGAAGAAGTCAAAATGTCTCTCTTCGCAGATGACATGATACTCTATATGGAAAACCCAAAAGAAGCCACTCCCAAACTATTAGAAGTTATAGAGCAATTCAGTAATGTGGTGGGATACAAAATTAATGCTCAGAAATCAGTTGCATTTCTGTACACGAATAACGAGACCGAAGAAAGAGAAATTAGGGAATCCATCCCATTTACAATAGCACCAAAAACCGTACGTTACCTTAGAATTAACCAGAGACGTAAAGGACCTATATTCTAGAAACTATAAATCACTCTTGAAAGACATTAAGGAAGACATAAAAAGATGGAAAGGTATTCCATGCTCAAGGATCAGAAGAATTAACATAGTTAAAATGTCCATACTACCCTGAGCCATCTACACTTTCAATGCTATCCCGATCAAAATACTGAGGACATTTTTCAAAGAACTGGAACAAATAGTCCTTAAATTTGCATGGAAACAGAAAAGACCCCGAATCTCCAAGGAACTGTTGAAAAGGAAAAATAAAGCTGGGGGCATCACAATGCCAGATTTCGAGCTGTACTACAAAGCTGTGATCACAAAGACAGCATGGTACTGGCACAAAAGCAGACACATAGACCAATGGAACAGAATAGAGAACAGAGAAATGGACCCTCGGCTCTTTGTGCAGCTAATATTTGAGCAAGGAGGAAAAAACATTCGGTGGGAAAAAAGTCTTTTCAATAAATGGTGCTGGGAAAATTGGACAGCTACATGCAAAAGAATGAAACTTGACCACTCTCTCACACCATACACAAAAATAAACTCCAAATGGATGAAAGACCTCGATGGGAATCCATCAAAATTCTAGAGGAGAACATAGGCAGCAACCTCCACGACATCGGCCAAAGCAACCTTTTTCATGATACATCCCCAAAGGCAAGAGAAACAAAAGATACAATGAATTTATGGGACTTCATCAAGATTAAAAGTTTCAGCACAGTCAAGGAAAACAGTCAGAAAAACTAAGAGGCAGCCCACGGAATGGGAGAAGATATTTGCAAATGACACTACAGATAAAGGACTGGTATCCAAGATCTACAAAGAACTTCTCAAACTCAATACACGAGAAACAAATAAACAAATCAAAAAATGGGCAGAAGATATGAACAGACACTTTTCCAATGAAGACCTACAAATGGCTAACAGACACATGAAAAAATGTTCAAAATCATTAGCCATCAAGGAAATTCAAATCAAAACCACACTGAGATACCACCTTACGCCAGTTAGAATGGCAAAAATAGACAAGGCAAGAAACAACAAATGTTGGAGAGGATGTGGAGAAAGGGGATCCCTCCTACATTGTTGGTGGGAATGCAAGTTGGTACAGCCACTCTGGAAAACCGTGTTGAGGTCCCTTAAAAAGTTAAAAATTGAGCTACCCTATGATCCAGCCATTGCACTACTGGGTGTTTACCCCAAAGATACAGACGTAGTGAAGAGAAGGGCCATATGCACCCCAATGTTCACAGCAGCAATGTCCACAATAGCTAAATCGTGGAAGGAGCCGAGATGCCCTTCACAGATGACTGGATTAAGAAGTTGTGGTCCATATATACAATGGAATATTACTCAGCTATCAGAAAGAACGAGTTCTCAACATTTGCTACAACATGGATGGCACTGAAGGAGCTAATGCTAAGTGAAATAAGTCAAGCAGAGAAAGACAACTATCATATGATTTCTCTCATCTATGGAACAAAAGAACTAGGAAGATCGGTAGGAGAAGAAAGGGATAAAGAAAGGGGGGAAATCAGAAGGGGGAATGAAACATGAGAGACTATGGACTATGAGAAACAAACTGAGGGCCTCAGAAGGGAGGGGGGTGGGGGAATGGGATAGACCGGTGATGGGTGGTAAGGAGGGCACGTATTGCATGGTGCACTAGGTGTTATACGCAACTAATGAATCATCGAGCCTTACATCGGAAACCGGGGATGCACTGTATGTTGACAAACATAATAAAACATTAAAAAAAGAAAAAAAAAGAAAAACTGTGAGATGCAAGATGCTTTCTCTATGGTGTTCTTTCAGAGACTTCAGTATATGGCACTTTCCTTATGTTTTCTTAGACGCCTGTTGAAATGCTTTCATCTTCATGATAGAATACGTGAGGTGAAAGATGGCTTCGATACAATATTCTGTCTTAAATATTCGTTATTGGCCCTTTCCCTATGCTTTTATTCCCACTCTGAAACATTCTTCCATCATCATGACAGACGACGGGAGTTGGAAGACTGTTTCCATGCACTCCTATTACTGAGAGTTACATCTGGGGCTGTTTCCTTAAGTGAACCTTAAGGAAACATAGGGAAGCCCTAGTGTCTTCACTGATCAAAGTTGCCGTCTCTCTACACAAACTCTTTAGCTAATTGACTGATTGCACTTTCTTTTTGTTTTCACACAACCTTTTCGAATGGCTTTCATCCTCATGAAAGAAGTGAGTTGAGTGATGCTTTCTGTGTAGTATTATTACAGTTTTAAATGAAGTGCATTATCTTGATGCTCGCAGGCACTGTTTTGCACAATGCTCCCACTTCATGAGAAAAGATGTGAGATGCAAGATGCTTTTAGATAGAGTATTCTCTCCTAGTGTAAAGTAGGTGACACCTTCCTTATGCATTCGTAGACACTTGAAAAACTTGCGATCATCCTCACAGAAGCTGTGACTTGGAAGATGGTGTCCATTTGGTGTTCTGACTGAGATTTGTATATAGTGCCCTCTTCCTTAAGGTTCAAGGCACGTGCTGGACAACGGGTGTATATTCATGGGTCACCATGTTACTTCGATGTTGCCTTCTATCAACACGGAGTTGTTTCTCACAACTACTTAGATAGGACCTCTCCTTATGCTTTCACTTGCACTTCTGCAAGTACTCCCATCTTCATTACAGAAGATGTGAGTTGAAAGATTTTTTCCAAGGGTGTTCTTACCTGAGCATACAGAATGTTCCTTAGGTTTCATGCAGATTTTGGAACATACATCCACCCTCATGAACTTGATTTGGAAAGTTGTCTCCAGATGGTGCTCTTTAATAGTGCTAAGCGTATGGCACTTCTTTTACCGTTCAACACAGATATTTGAAAAAGCTTCTCTCTTCATGCATCAGGATGTTTGAAGTTTCATTCTCTATACAGAACCTTGGTGCTCAGAGTGGAGTAAACGTCATTTCTTTACAAGTTCCTTTACCCTTGAGCCAATGCTTTCAGCCTCATGAGAAAAGATCTGAGTTTCAGACAGTGTCCTACGGATTTCCCTCATAAAGTTAAGCGTATGATAATTCCCTTATGCTGAGAAACACTTCTGAGAATGCTTCCAACTTCGTAAAAGAAGATGTGCCTTGAAGGATGGATTCGGTACGGTCGTTTCTTGAAGCTAAGTCTCTGCCACTTTCCTTATGCTTTCAGGGCAATGATGCAAACGTTTCCATCTTCATGACAGAATTTGTTGGTTGAAAGATGCTATCTACCCAGTGCTCTCACCTACTATTAAGTTTATGGCACTTTCGTTAAGGTTCAACACACAGGAAAGAAACCCCGGTTGATCCATTTGTCAGGAGGTTGGTTTGATATTGTTTTCTATCTACACAGATTTGGTTCTTAGAATTAAGTAGACGGCACTTCTTTATGAGCTCGCACACATTCTTACTACACTTCACTACAGAAGTTGTGATTTGAGACATGGTGTCAATACAGTGTTCCTGTATAGAGTGAAACAACGCGCTTTATGCGTCTGTTTTCACAGACAGTTTTGCACATACTTCCGTTTTTATGACAGAAGACTGTGAGATGCAAGATGCTTTCTCTATGGTGTTCTTTCGTGGACTTCAGTATATGGCACTTTCCCTACGTTTTCTTAGACACCTGTGCCAATAGTTTCATCTTCACGACCGAAGATGTCAGGTGAATGTTGGCTTTGATACAATGTTCTTCCTTGAAGATTGGTTAGTGGCCCTTATGCTTTCATTCCCACTCTGCAACATGCTTCCATCATCATGACAGAGGATGGGAGTTGGAAGACCCTTACCATGCTCTTCTTACTGAGAGTTACGTCTATGGCAGTTTCCTTAAGGTTCAACACACATATTGGAAAACCCTGATGTCTTCAGTGATCAACGTTACCGTCTCTCTGCACAAACCTGATTCACTGAATGGAGTGATGGCACTTTCTTTTCCTTTTCACACAACATTTTTGATCGGCATCCTCTTTTTTTGGAAATTTTGTTTGGAAATTTTAATATGCCTTTCTCAATATCTGATGGAAAAAGCAGACAAAACATTGGTAACAAATGTGACCTAATTGACGTCTATGTAATATTGCATAATACGTGCAGAATACATTATTTCCAGTGGTCATAGACTATTTACCCAAACAGATGATATGTTGTTCCATGAATCATGTCTACATTTTAACATCCTGAAACTAACTAGATTCTATTCGTAGGCCACCAAGGAATAGAGCCCGAGTCCTCATGAAAAGAAGACCAGGAAATCCCTCCATGTTTAAAAATTCAATGTAACTTTGCTGCATATCCTAAGGGTCAGAGAGGGAATCGCAATGGACATTTTCCACCTTTTCTACATCAGGGCTCACACACAATGGCCCTTTGTCTCTGAAGAGCACTGACTATCCTAACATAGACAGGACTTAAGCCTCCTATCAGAGTTCTGCATGTCCCAGGCACACCTGGCAGCCTTGGCCTGTGCCCACACACACCTCCCTCCAGCTTTCCTTTCTGGTGGCATTGTGTTAAGGTAGTCAACATAGCCATATGGAGATGAGAAGCTCCCCACTCCTAGTGATGATGTTGCTATTGTCCCCACCAAGCTAATAACATGATTTCTGAGAGAATTACAACAAAATAGCAGTTTCTTGACCTTCATGAAAGTGTGAAAATCATCTTGTGAGTCATCTTTTCGAAACACGGTTTCACCATGTGTTCTTTTCTCTGGAAAAGATATAGACCCAATGGTAATTATGGCTCCTGAGCACCTGCTCTTGGGAGAATCCATACTGGCTCTGAGTAGCATTCTCCCTCGTAAACTTCTCAACTGGGGTGTAGATAGAATGAGTCCCATTTTTAGATGGATAGACAAAGGCTCAGAAATGATATGAATTACAGAGGATTTTAGTGTCAGAAACCTAAGTGTGATCTCCAAACTGACTCCAAATCCCTTGTTCTTCCATACAAGGTACCATTTCGCTCTACCCCAGGTCTTCTCAATCTGGAAACCTAGGAAGTATTAGGATTTTCTTGTTGTGTGGCCAAATGGAATGAATTCGGCTGCCTTTTCACCTCTGCCCATCATGATCATGAAGATAATTCTCTCAGTGGAGGACCTTTGAGTCGGAGACTTAAAGATCCCTAGGAATAGAGATACTATACTATTTTTCTGATATTAAAGTGACTGAAAGAACTATGCTTTTTTAATTGATGGAGGCTCTGGTCTGTAGAGTGTCCTGTAAGGTCGGAAATAGTATTTAAAGCAGTTAGCCTCTTCTATAGAGTGAGACAATGCTTCTAAAGATTTCCTAAATATTCCCTTACCTGTGATTATTTATTCCCAACCATCGTAGTGTTTCTATGTTACGATTATGATTTCATTAAGGCCAACGTTGCGGAGAAAGAACTTAGTGTATCCAGGGGCACTTTCGTGTTGTGACAGTGAGCTATTCTGTTGTATTCTGTAGTCCAAGGGAATGGTGCCAGACATCTCTAAGATGTGTAAAATTCTGACTGTAAATGATCTCTATGCTTCAGAGATTTGGGCAGGACAAGGGGAGGAGTCCAGAGACCATGAACGCCTCTGTTACCTGTGTTGACCATGGAGCAGGTAACCTTCTGTAGGGGTCCTTTGATGTCTCTTTACTATTGGAAAGGTGCTTTCATCTCACGTTCCACCATTTGGTAGTGATGATAAGGATAAGAGTAATTTTTATGTCATACCATCTGTGAGGCCTGATCTTGGCCTCCCAGGAAAGCTCTCCTTTAACATTTTACCCAGCTCAAAATGACTGGGCAAACCCTCAAAGCATGGGCCCTATTTCTGCCCCCAGCACTTATTGTCCATATGCATCAAAAAGAAAAAGAGAACCAAAAAATGCCTTTGCCAACATCAAGGTGAGAACACAAAAGAACCTTTCTTGCTCCCATAAGATTAAAGTCATACTGATTTGTACATACTGAAAACATAAGAAAAAGTCTGTCACTTTCTGGAACCTTCTTCCTCATCATGATGTATAACTGTACGTAGCACAACTCAGAACAAATATATGACCCTGCCCTAAATGTTCCTTCCCTGGAGCACTCCCTTCTTTGTGAATATTGTGTCTCCCAGGCAGCTGTCCTTGACTTGGGTTTGAATAAAACTCTCTTCCTTCCTCTCTAAAATGTTTTAAAAGGTTCCTTCATTTAGTGTCGACAATAACACTCTGTTTTCAAGTGAAAAATAAATGTTCCTGGTTCACAACCTTGACAGAACAGAAGGCCGGCTTTTCCTTCCTTCCCTGTAGAACTAAGCATGTGTATATAGATTGCAGCACAAATGGGCTCACCCTAGAAGGATGTTTTGAAGGTCTGAGAAGCACTATCCACTCCATGGGTGAGACAAGAAGGCAAAGCTATTCCCGCTTGGAGCATTCCTTTTGGCGCTTAAAATTGCCTTGGATATGCATAAAAGCATTGCATTTCCTAAAGCCCAAGGCTGGAACAGTCTGAGAGCAGCTGACCTTGCCAGGAACCAGGCACACCCTTGCAGGAAGGGTTGGTGCAGAAGGGAAGGGGCAGGGCTCTGAGGGTGGTCTGCAGCTAGAGGGGTCCGCGAAAGGGGCCGCGTGTGTGTGTGTGTGTGTGTGTGTGTGTGTGTGATTGCAGCCCTGCCCATGATCCCCGTCATGCCTGCTCAGGGCGTTTAGCCAAGGAGGTGCCTCCTGGACCTCTGCACTCCCAGAGTTGTGAGTCATGGGGCCGGTTGCCTGGCATTCAAGGAGTTGGAAGCATCATACTCCCCAAGCAATCACCCCATGGGGGTGGAGCTACGTCTCTGTGTGCAGATCCGGAGCAGCCCAAGGACGCAGACCAGGAGCCAAGGAAGTGGAGTTTTGAGAGAGTGGACCTGTGGAGTTCCTGGCTGGGTGAATGCATGCTGTGTGGCCATAGGTGGGCTTTCTGGGAGTAGGGGCACCCCGGGTAAGAGGCAGGGTTCTGGAAGGGCATGTTGAGAGAGTTCATCATGGAGACTCAGTTTTCTTTCCTTTTTCCCTTGAAAGTCTCTTCTGCCTAGTCTCCGTCAACTGGCCATACACTCCAGACCCAGGAACTCCAGGGCACCCGCTCAGCAAAGCTTTTGTGGGATGGTTCGCAGACATTCCAGGGTTTCCCGTGTTCCCCAAGAAGAGCGAGAGAAAGGACCGCACAGTCCCCAACTTCAGTGCGGTGCCCCTGTCCCCCGACACAGTGCAGGTAATGGACCTTGAGCAGTTCCCCGAGTTCAGCAGGGTATTCCCTGTTCCCTCAGGCACAGGTGGGGCGCTAGGAAGGCCCAGAGCCCTTACCCAACTTCAGCATTGTGCTAGCTGTTTCCTGGGAATGGTGGCAATGGGCTGGGAGATAATTACTACTAAAAGACAAGTCTATGTTTCCCCTTCTCCCAGAAACCACAGCAGGTGTGCAGGCTTTAGGTCCGAGGAGCTGCTTCTCCCCATCTGACAACACTTCTCTGCTCTGGCTCCGCGACACCCTACGTTCTGAACGTCTGCATCTGAGTCAGTGAGGCAGCTTGACACGGGATCCAGCATTCAGAGAAAGCGGCAGGTCCATTTGGAGAAATGTCATATCCACATCAGGACTGGAAGTAAAACCTCTCATGAACCCACCATCTCCTGGGTTTTTCTCTTTTCTCTAGTTGAGCCATGAAGTAAAACTTAAGTAATAGTTGTCAGCGTTCTGAATTTGGTGAAGGAGGTACTTAGTTTCTGAGCTTGGAGCACTTTGCAGGGGATCCCATTTTCTCTGTTCATTGACTGCTTATGAATGTATTTTGAACAGCTGTTTCCTAGAAACACTCTTTCATTAGAAAGGGAAGGTGAGGTTTACTCTTTGTCTATTTTTAAGATATACGTTTGACAGTGTTTATACAGTTGGGCCTAAGATATGGGTGAGTGGCCACCATTTAGTGTTAGATGGCCTTTTGTCGTCACATACAAATATGGATGATGTCTTTCCAATTGTCAAAGGTGATGTTTCATCACTGATTAGTCTTTTCATCCCAAGAGTTACAATGGGGGTCGAGGGAAAATTCAAAATTATTCAGAGCAGCATTTTGCTGTTTAAAATATATGCTGGTGTTGGGTAGTAAGGAGGGCACATATTGCATGGTGCACTGGGTGTTATATGCAACTAATGTATCATCGAAATTTACTATACTGTATGGAGACTATAACATTATGTAATAAAAAACAATAAAAAAATAAAGGTAAACCTTGTGTATCTAACTATACCAGATGTATCATCTCGATATTTTGAAGTGCCATATTCAATCTGCTGTTTCTTTGGTAGTGGAGTCAGAGGAGAGTCTTTGGGAATTCCTTTCGATAGAGGCATGGTGGTGGCTACAATTGGGTAGGCGACAGGGGCCCTGGGCTGAGTTCTGGAACTGCTTTCCTGATGCTGGGTGAGTCAGGTTATGCCAAAGAGTTTCTGTTTCTTCCCTATGAGATTGACAAAAACCGGCTTCCAACGGAAAAATCTTTCGTAACGTGCAAACATGCTCAAAAGTGCCTGTGCCAAGCTGAAGTAAATGCCATACACTGATCTGTAAGAGACCACAGTTTGCTAGCAGGAGATAAACCCGAACGAACACAGCATGGGACACTTGGGGCAGAAACGGCTTCCGAAGAAAAAAAAGTTCTTGATGTGGAAAACCTATCTAAAGTGGTTGTAGCAAAGTAAACAGAATGCCACACACTTATGTGCAAGAAACAACATTCCCCAGGCATGGTCTAAGCCCAGACATCGTCACTGTGCTTTTGGTAGCATGAGGGAAACCCGAGCCTCACAGCCCTGACCCATTAGGTAAAAAGCCGGCTTCCAAAGGAAACAGTTTTCCTAAGGTGCAGACCCTCTCACAAGTGGTTGTGGCAAGGTAAAGCAAATGCCATCCACTTCTCTGGAAGAAACCACAGTGCCCAGCCATGTTCTAAGCCCTAACATCATCACTGGGTTTCTGGAAGCATGAGTGAAAACAGAGGAGCACAACACGGAGACCCATTTGAGAAAAACCGGCTTCCAACGGAAAAATCTTTCATAACGTGCAAACATGCTCACAACTGCCTGTGGCAAGGTGAAGTAAATGCCGTACACTGATTTGTAAGAGACCACAGTGCCCAGGCACAGTCTGAACCTTTCCCTCATCCCGGCGGTTTTGCTAGCAGGAGTTCAACCCCAACGAACACAGCCCGGAGACCCCTGGGGCAAAAACGGCTTCCGACGAACAATAGGTGCTTGCTGTGGAAAACCTATCCCAAGTGGGGTAGCCAGGTCAACAAAATGCCTCACACCCAGATGTAAGAAACAGCATTGCCCAGGCAAGGTCTAAGCCCCTCATCTCGTCCCTGTGCTTTGGGGAGCCCGAGGGACAGCCGATGCCCACGGCCCTGAGACCCCTTTGCAAAAAGCCGGCTTCCCACGGAAACAGTTTTCCTGAGGTGCAGACCCTCTCACAAGTGGTTGTGGCAAGGTAAAGCCAATGCCCTCCACTTCTCTGGAAGAAACCACAGTGCCCAGCCATGTTCTAAGCCCTCCCATCCTCCCTGGGCTTCTGGCAGCAGGAGTGAAAAGAGAGGAGCAGAGCACTGGGACCCGTTTGACAAAACCCGGCTTCCCACGGGAAAGTCTTTCTCCACGTGCAGACATGCTCCCAGGTGCCTGTGGCAAGGGGAAGGAAATGCCATACACTGACCTGGAAGAGACCACAGGGCCCAGGCACAGTCTGAACCCTTCCCTCAACCCGGCGGTTTTGCTAGCAGGAGTTCAAGCCCAACGAACACAGCCCGGAGACCCGTGGGGCAAAAACGGCTTCCGACGAACAATAGGTGCTTGCTGTGGAACACCTATCCCAAGTGGGGGTAGCCAGCTCAACAAAATGCCACACACCCAGGTATAAGAAACAACATTGCCCAGCCATGGTCTAAGCCCCTCACCTCGTCCCTGTGCTTTGGGGAGCCGGAGGGACAGCCGAGGCCCACGGCCCTGAGACCCCTTTGCAAAAAGCCGGCTTCCCACGGAAACAGTTTTCTTGAGGTGCAGACCCTATCCCAAGTGGTTGTGGCAAGGTAAAGCCATGCCCTCACTTCTCTGGAAGAAACCACAGTGCCCAGGCATGTTCTAAGGCCTCCCATCCTCCCTGGGCTTCTGGCAGCAGGAGTGAAAAGAGAGGAGCAGAGCACTGGGACCCGTTTGACAAAAACCGGCTTCCCACGGGAAACTCTTTCTCCACGTGCAGACATGCTCCCAGGTGCCTGTGGCAAGGGGAAGGAAATGCCATGCAGTGACCTGGAAGAGACCACAGGGCCCAGGCACAGTCTGAACCATTCCCTCAACCCGGCGGTTTTGCTAGCAGGAGTTCAAGCCCAACGAACACAGCCCGGAGACCCCTGGGGCAAAAACGGCTTCCGACGAACAATAGGTGCTTGCTGTGGAACACCTATCCCAAGTGGGGGTAGCCAGCTCAACAAAATGCCACACACCCAGGTGTAAGAAACAACATTGTCCAGCCATGGTCTAAGCCCCTCATCTCGTCCCTGTGCTTTGGGGAGCCGGAGGGACACCCGAGGCCCACGGCCCTGAGACCCCTTTGCAAAAAGCTGGCTTCCCACGGAAACAGTTTTCCTGAGGTGCAGACCCTCTCACAAGTGGTTGTGGCAAGGTAAAGCAAATGCCCTCCACTTCTCTGGAAGAAACCCCAGTGCCCAGCCTTGTTCTAAGCCGTCCCATCCTCCCTGGGCTTCTGGCAGCAGGAGTGAAAAGAGAGGAGCAGAGCACTGGGACCCGTTTGACAAAAACCGGCTTCCCACGGGAAAGTCTTTCTCCACGTGCAGACATGCTCCCAGGTGCCTGTGGCAAGGGGAAGGAAATGCCATACACTGACATGGAAGAGACAACAGGGCCAAGGCACAGTCTGAACCCTTCCCTCAACCCGGCGGTTTTGCTAGCAGGAGTTCAACCCCAACGAACACAGCCCGGAGAACCCTGGGGCAAAAACGGCTTCCGACGAACAATAGGTGCTTGCTGTGGAACACCCATCCCAAGTGGGGGTAGCCAGCTCAACAAAATGCCACACACCCAGGTGTAAGAAACAACATTGCCCAGGCATGGTCTAAGCCCCTCACCTCGTCCCTGTGCTTTGGGGAGCCGGAGGGACACCCGAGGCCCACGGCCCTGAGACCCCTTTGCAAAAAGCCGGCTTCCCACGGAAACAGTTTTCCTGAGGTGCAGACCCTCTCACAAGTGGTTGTGGCAAGGTAAAGCAAATGCCCTCCACTTCTCTGGAAGAAACCACAGTGCCCAGCCATGTTCTAAGCCCTCCCATCCTCCCTGGGCTTCTGGCAGCAGGAGTGAAAAGAGAGTTGCAGAGCACTGGGACCCGTTTGACAAAAACCGGCTTCCCACGGGAAACTCTTTCTCCACGTGCAGACATGCTCCCAGGTGCCTGTGGCAAGGGGAAGGAAATGCCATACACTGACCTGGAAGAGACCACAGGGCCCAGGCACAGTCTGAACCCTTCCCTCAACCCGGCGGTTTTGCTAGCAGGAGTTCAACCTCAACGAATACAGCCCGGAGACCCCTGGGGCAAAAACGGCTTCCAACGAAAAATAGGCGCTTGCTGTGGAAAACCTTTCCCAAGTGGGGGTAGCCAGGTCAGCAAAATGCCACACACCCAGGTGTAAGAAACAACATTGCCCAGCCATGGTCTAAGCTCCACACCTCGTCCCTGTGCTTTGGGGAGCCGAAGGGACAGCCGAGGCCCACGGCCCTGAGTCCCCTTTGCAAAAAGCCGGCTTCCCACGGAAACAGTTTTCCTGAGGTGCAGACCCTCTCACAAGTGGTTGTGGCAAGGTAAAGCAAATGCCCTCCACTTCTCTGGAAGAAACCACAGTGCCCAGCCATGTTCTAAGCCCTCCCATCCTCCCTGGGCTTCTGGCAGCAGGAGTGAAAAGAGAGTTGCAGAGCACTGGGACCCGTTTGACAAAAACCGGCTTCCCACGGGAAAGTCTTTCTCCACGTGCAGACATGCTCCCAGGTGCCTGTGGCAAGGGGAAGGAAATGCCATACACTGACCTGGAAGAGACCACAGGGCCCAGGCACAGTCTGAACCCTTCCCTCAACCCGGCGGTTTTGCTAGCAGGAGTTCAACCCCAACGAATACAGCCCGGAGACCCCTGGGGCAAAAACGGCTTCCGACGAAAAATAGGCGCTTGCTGTGGAACACCTATCCCAAGTGGGGGTAGCCAGCTCAACAAAATGCCACACACCCAGGTGTAAGAAACAACATTGCCCAGGCATGGTCTAAGCCCCTCACCTCGTCCCTGTGCTTTGGGGAGCCGGAGGGACACCCGAGGCTCACGGCCCTGAGACCCCTTTGCAAAAAGCCGGCTTCCCACGGAAACAGTTTTCCTGAGGTGCAGACCCTCTCACAAGTGGTTGTGGCAAGGTAAAGCCAATGCCCTCCACTTCTCTGGAAGAAACCCCAGTGCCCAGCCATGTTCTAAGCCCTCCCATCCTCCCTGGGCTTCTGGCAGCAGGAGTGAAAAGAGAGGAGCAGAGCACTGGGACCCGTTTGACAAAAACCGGCTTCCCACGGGAAAGTCTTTCTCCACGTGCCGACATGCTCCCAGGTGCCTGTGGCAAGGGGAAGGAAATGCATACACTGACCTGGAAGAGACCACATGGCCCAGGCACAGTCTGAACCCTTCCCTCAACCCGGCGGTTTTGCTAGCAGGAGTTCAAGCCCAACAAACACAGCCCGGAGACCACAGGGGCAAAAACGGCTTCCGACGAACAATAGGTGCTTGCTGTGGAACACCTATCCCAAGTGGGGGTAGCCAGCTCAACAAAATGCCACACACCCAGGTGTAAGAAACAACATTGCCCAGGCATGGTCTAAGCCCCTCACCTCGTACCTGTGCTTGGGGGAGCCGGAGGGACACCCGAGACCCACGGCCCTGAGACACCTTTGCAAAAAGCAGGCTTCCCACGGAAAGAGTTTTCCTGAGGTGCAGACCCTCTCACAAGTGGTTGCGGCAAGGTAAAGCCAATGCCCTCCACTTCTCTGGAAGAAACCACAGTGCCCAGCCATGTTCTAAGCCCTCCCATCCTCCCTGGGCTTCTGGCAGCAGGAGTGAAAAGAGAGTTGCAGAGCACTGGGACCCGTTTGACAAAAACCGGCTTCCCACGGGAAAGTCTTTCTCCACGTGCAGACATGCTCCCAGGTGCCTGTGGCAAGGGGAAGGAAATGCCATACACTGACCTGGAAGAGACCACAGGGCCCAGGCACAGTCTGAACCCTTCCCTCAACCCGGCGGTTTTGCTAGCAGGAGTTCAACCCCAACGAATACAGCCCGGAGACCCCTGAGGCAAAAACGGCTTCCGACGAAAAATAGGCGCTTGCTGTGGAACACCTATCCCAAGTGGGGGTAGCCAGCTCAACAAAATGCCACACACCCAGGTGTAAGAAACAACATTGCCCAGGCATGGTCTAAGCCCCTCACCTCGTCCCTGTGCTTTCGGGAGCCGGAGGGACACCCGAGGCCCACGGCCCTGAGACCCCTTTGCAAAAAGCCGGCTTCCCACGGAAACAGTTTTCCTGAGGTGCAGACCCTCTCACAAGTGGTTGTGGCAAGGTAAAGCCAATGCCCTCCACTTCTCTGGAAGAAACCACAGTGCCCAGCCATGTTCTAAGCCCTCCCATCCTCCCTGGGCTTCTGGCAGCAGGAGTGAAAAGAGAGGAGCAGAGCACTGGGACCCGTTTGACAAAAACCGGCTTCCCACGGGAAAGCCTTTCTCCACGTGCAGACATGCTCCCAGGTGCCTGTGGCAAGGGGAAGGAAATGCCATACACTGACCTGGAAGAGACCACAGGGCCCAGGCACAGTCTGAACCCTTCCCTCAACCCGGCGGTTTTGCTAGCAGAAGTTCAAGCCCAACGAACACAGCCCGGAGACCCCTGGGGCAAAAACGGTTTCCGACGAACAATAGGTGCTTGCTGTGGAACACCTATCCCAAGTGGGGGTAGCCAGCTCAACAAAATGCCACACACCCAGGTGTAAGAAACAACATTGCCCAGGCATGGTCTAAGCCCCTCACCTCGTCCCTGTGCTTTGGGGAGCCGGAGGGACACCCGAGGCCCACGGCCCTTAGACCCCTTTGCAAAAAGCCGGCTTCCCACGGAAACAGTTTTCCTGAGGTGCAGACCCTATCCCAAGTGGTTGTGGCAAGGTAAAGCCAATGCCCTCCACTTCTCTGGAAGAAACCACAGTGCCCAGCCATGTTCTAAGCCCTCCCATCCTCCCTGGGCTTCTGGCAGCGGGAGTGAATAGAGAGGAGCAGAGCACTGGGACCCGTTTGACAAAAACCGGCTTCCCACGGGAAAGTCTTTCTCCACGTGCAGACATGCTCCCAGGTGCCTGTGGCAAGGGGAAGGAAATGCCATACACTGACCTGGAAGAGACCACAGGGCCCAGGCACAGTCTGAACCCTTCCCTCAACCCGGCGGTTTTGCTAGCAGGAGCTCAACCCCAACGAACACAGCCCGGAGACTCCTGGGGCAAAAACGGCTTCCGACGAACAATAGGTGCTTGCTGTGGAACACCTATCCCAAGTGGGGGTAGCCAGCTCAACAAAATGCCACACACCCAGGTGTAAGAAGCAACATTGCCCAGGCATAGTCTAAGCCCCTCACCTCGTCCCTGTGCTTTGGGGAGCCGGAGGGACACCCGAGGCCTACGGCCCTGAGACCCCTTTGCAAAAAGCCGGCTTCCCACGGAAACAGTTTTCTTGAGGTGCAGACCCTATCCCAAGTGGTTGTGGCAAGGTAAAGCCAATGCCCTCCACTTCTCTGGAAGAAACCACAGTGCCCAGCCATGTTCTAAGCCCTCCCATCCTCCCTGGGCTTCTGGCAGCAGGAGTGAAAAGAGAGGAGCAGAGCACTGGGACCCGTTTGACAAAAACCGGCTTCCCACGGGAAAGTCTTTCTCCACGTGCAGACATGCTCCCAGGTGCCTGTGGCAAGGGGAAGGAAATGCCATACACTGACCTGGAAGAGACCACAGGGCCCAGGCACAGTCTGAACCCTTCCCTCAACCCGGCGGTTTTGCTAGCAGGAGTTCAACCCCAACGAACACAGCCCGGAGACCCCTGGGGCAAAAACGGCTTCCGACGAACAATAGGTGCTTGCTGTGGAACACCTATCCCAAGCGGGGGTAGCCAGCTCAACAAAATGCCACACACCCAGGTGTAAGAAACAACATTGCCCAGGCATGGTCTAAGCCCCTCACCTCGTCCCTGTGCTTTGGGGAGCCGGAGGGACACCCGAGGCCCACGGCCCGGAGACCCCTTTGCAAAAAGCCGGCTTCCCACGGAGACAGTTTTCCTGAGGTGTAGACCCTCTCCCAAGTGGTTGTGGCAAGGTAAAGCCAATGCCCTCCACTTCTCTGGAAGAAACCACAGTGCCCAGCCATGTTCTAAGCCCTCCCATCCTCCCTGGGCTTCTGGCAGCAGGAGTGAAAAGAGAGGAGCAGAGCACTGGGACCCGTTTGACAAAAACCGGCTTCCCACGGGAAAGTCTTTCTCCACGTGCAGACATGCTCCCAGGTGCCTGTGGCAAGGGGAAGGAAATGCATACACTGACCTGGAAGAGACCACAGGGCCCAGGCACAGTCTGAACCCTTCCCTCAACCCGGCGGTTTTGCTAGCAGGAGTTCAAGCCCAACGAACACAGCCCAGAGACCCCTGGGGCAAAAACGGCTTCCGACGAACAATAGGTGATTGCTGTGGAACACCTATCCCAAGCGGGGGTAGCCAGCTCAACAAAATGCCACACACCCAGGTGTAAGAAACAACATTGCCCAGGCATGGTCTAAGCCCCTCACCTCGTCCCTGTGCTTTGGGGAGCCGGAGGGACACCCGAGGCCCACGGCCCTGAGACCCCTTTGCAAAAAGCCGGCTTCCCACGGAGACAGTTTTCCTGAGGTGCAGACCCTATCCCAAGTGGTTGTGGCAAGGTAAAGCCAATGCCCTCCACTTCTCTGGAAGAAACCACAGTGCCCAGCCATGTTCTAAGCCCTCCCATCCTCCCTGGGCTTCTGGCAGCAGGAGTGAAAAGAGAGGAGCAGAGCACTGGGACCCGTTTGACAAAAACCGGCTTCCCACGGGAAAGTCTTTCTCCACGTGCAGAGATGCTCCCAGGTGCCTGTGGCAAGGGGAAGGAAATGCCATACACTGACCTGGAAGAGACCACAGGGCCCAGGCACAGTCTGAACCCTTCCCTCAACCCGGCGGTTTTGCTAGCAGGAGTTCAAGCCCAACGAACACAGCCCGGAGACCCCTGGGGCAAAAACGGCTTCCGACGAACAATAGGTGCTTGCTGTGGAACACCTATACCAAGTGGGGGTAGCCAGCTCAACAAAATGCCACACACCCAGGTGTAAGAAACAACATTGCCCAGGCATGGTCTAAGCCCCTCACCTCGTCCCTGTGCTTTGGGGAGCCGGAGGGACACCCGAGGCCCACGGCCCGGAGACCCCTTTGCAAAAAGCCGGCTTCCCACGGAGACAGTTTTCCTGAGGTGTAGACCCTCTCCCAAGTGGTTGTGGCAAGGTAAAGCCAATGCCCTCCACTTCTCTGGAAGAAACCACAGTGCCCAGCCATGTTCTAAGCCCTCCCATCCTCCCTGGGCTTCTGGCAGCAGGAGTGAAAAGAGAGGAGCAGAGCACTGGGACCCGTTTGACAAAAACCGGCTTCCCACGGGAAAGTCTTTCTCCACGTGCCGACATGCTCCCAGGTGCCTGTGGCAAGGGGAAGGAAATGCATACACTGACCTGGAAGAGACCACATGGCCCAGGCACAGTCTGAACCCTTCCCTCAACCCGGCGGTTTTGCTAGCAGGAGTTCAAGCCCAACAAACACAGCCCGGAGACCACAGGGGCAAAAACGGCTTCCGACGAACAATAGGTGCTTGCTGTGGAACACCTATCCCAAGTGGGGGTAGCCAGCTCAACAAAATGCCACACACCCAGGTGTAAGAAACAACATTGCCCAAGCATGGTCTAAGCCCCTCACCTCGTACCTGTGCTTGGGGGAGCCGGAGGGACACCCGAGACCCACGGCCCTGAGACACCTTTGCAAAAAGCAGGCTTCCCACGGAAAGAGTTTTCCTGAGGTGCAGACCCTCTCACAAGTGGTTGCGGCAAGGTAAAGCCAATGCCCTCCACTTCTCTGGAAGAAACCACAGTGCCCAGCCATGTTCTAAGCCCTCCCATCCTCCCTGGGCTTCTGGCAGCAGGAGTGAAAAGAGAGTTGCAGAGCACTGGGACCCGTTTGACAAAAACCGGCTTCCCACGGGAAAGTCTTTCTCCACGTGCAGACATGCTCCCAGGTGCCTGTGGCAAGGGGAAGGAAATGCCATACACTGACCTGGAAGAGACCACAGGGCCCAGGCACAGTCTGAACCCTTCCCTCAACCCGGCGGTTTTGCTAGCAGGAGTTCAACCCCAACGAATACAGCCCGGAGACCCCTGAGGCAAAAACGGCTTCCGACGAAAAATAGGCGCTTGCTGTGGAACACCTATCCCAAGTGGGGGTAGCCAGCTCAACAAAATGCCACACACCCAGGTGTAAGAAACAACATTGCCCAGGCATGGTCTAAGCCCCTCACCTCGTCCCTGTGCTTTGGGGAGCCGGAGGGACACCCGAGGCCCACGGCCCTGAGACCCCTTTGCAAAAAGCCGGCTTCCCACGGAAACAGTTTTCCTGAGGTGCAGACCCTCTCACAAGTGGTTGTGGCAAGGTAAAGCCAATGCCCTCCACTTCTCTGGAAGAAACCACAGTGCCCAGCCATGTTCTAAGCCCTCCCATCCTCCCTGGGCTTCTGGCAGCAGGAGTGAAAAGAGAGGAGCAGAGCACTGGGACCCGTTTGACAAAAACCGGCTTCCCACGGGAAAGCCTTTCTCCACGTGCAGACATGCTCCCAGGTGCCTGTGGCAAGGGGAAGGAAATGCCATACACTGACCTGGAAGAGACCACAGGGCCCAGGCACAGTCTGAACCCTTCCCTCAACCCGGCGGTTTTGCTAGCAGAAGTTCAAGCCCAACGAACACAGCCCGGAGACCCCTGGGGCAAAAACGGCTTCCGACGAACAATAGGTGCTTGCTGTGGAACACCTATCCCAAGTGGGGGTAGCCAGCTCAACAAAATGCCACACACCCAGGTGTAAGAAACAACATTGCCCAGGCATGGTCTAAGCCCCTCACCTCGTCCCTGTGCTTTGGGGAGCCGGAGGGACACCCGAGGCCCACGGCCCTTAGACCCCTTTGCAAAAAGCCGGCTTCCCACGGAAACAGTTTTCCTGAGGTGCAGACCCTATCCCAAGTGGTTGTGGCAAGGTAAAGCAAATGCCCTCCACTTCTCTGGAAGAAACCACAGTGCCCAGCCATGTTCTAAGCCCTCCCATCCTCCCTGGGCTTCTGGCAGCAGGAGTGAATAGAGAGGAGCAGAGCACTGGGACCCGTTTGACAAAAACCGGCTTCCCACGGGAAAGTCTTTCTCCACGTGCAGACATGCTCCCAGGTGCCTGTGGCAAGGGGAAGGAAATGCCATACACTGACCTGGAAGAGACCACAGGGCCCAGGCACAGTCTGAACCCTTCCCTCAACCCGGCGGTTTTGCTAGCAGGAGTTCAAGCCCAACGAACACAGCCCGGAGACCCCTGGGGCAAAAACGGCTTCCGACGAACAATAGGTGCTTGCTGTGGAACACCTATCCCAAGCGGGGGTAGCCAGCTCAACAAAATGCCACACACCCAGGTGTAAGAAACAACATTGCCCAGGCATGGTCTAAGCCCCTCACCTCGTCCCTGTGCTTTGGGGAGCCGGAGGGACACCCGAGGCCCACGGCCCTGAGACCCCTTTGCAAAAAGCGGGCTTCCCACGGAAACAGTTTTCCTGAGGTGCAGACCCTATCCCAAGTGGTTGTGGCAAGGTAAAGCCAATGCCCTCCACTTCTCTGGAAGAAACCACAGTGCCCAGCCATGTTCTAAGCCCTCCCATCCTCCCTGGGCTTCTGGCAGCGGGAGTGAATAGAGAGGAGCAGAGCACTGGGACCCGTTTGACAAAAACCGGCTTCCCACGGGAAAGTCTTTCTCCACGTGCAGACATGCTCCCAGGTGCCTGTGGCAAGGGGAAGGAAATGCCATACACTGACCTGGAAGAGACCACAGGGCCCAGGCACAGTCTGAACCCTTCCCTCAACCCGGCGGTTTTGCTAGCAGGAGCTCAACCCCAACGAACACAGCCCGGAGACTCCTGGGGCAAAAACGGCTTCCGACGAACAATAGGTGCTTGCTGTGGAACACCTATCCCAAGTGGGGGTAGGCAGCTCAACAAAATGCCACACACCCAGGTGTAAGAAACAACATTGCCCAGGCATGGTCTAAGCCCCTCACCTCATCCCTGTGCTTTGGGGAGCCGGAGGGACACCCGAGGCCCACGGCCCTGAGACCCCTTTGCAAAAAGCGGGCTTCCCACGGAAACAGTTTTCCTGAGGTGCAGACCCTATCCCAAGTGGTTGTGGCAAGGTAAAGCCAATGCCCTCCACTTCTCTGGAAGAAACCACAGTGCCCAGCCATGTTCTAAGCCCTCCCATCCTCCCTGGGCTTCTGGCAGCAGGAGTGAAAAGAGAGGAGCAGAGCACTGGGACCCGTTTGACAAAAACCGGCTTCCCACGGGAAAGTCTTTCTCCACGTGCAGACATGCTCCCAGGTGCCTGTGGCAAGGGGAAGGAAATGCCATACAGTGACATGGAAGAGACCACAGGGCCCAGGCATAGTCTGAAGCCTTCCCTCAACCCGGCGGTTTTGCTAGCAGGAGTTCAAGCCCAACGAACACAGCCCGGAGACCCCTGGGGCAAAAACGGCTTCCGACGAACAATAGGTGCTTGCTGTGGAAAACCTATCCCAAGTGGGGGTAGCCAGCTCAACAAAATGCCACACACCCAGGTGTAAGAAGCAACATTGCCCAGGCATGGTCTAAGCCCCTCACCTCGTCCCTGTGCTTTGGGGAGCCGGAGGGACACCCGAGGCCTACGGCCCTGAGACCCCTTTGCAAAAAGCCGGCTTCCCACGGAAACAGTTTTCTTGAGGTGCAGACCCTATCCCAAGTGGTTGTGGCAAGGTAAAGCCAATGCCCTCCACTTCTCTGGAAGAAACCACAGTGCCCAGCCATGTTCTAAGCCCTCCCATCCTCCCTGGGCTTCTGGCAGCAGGAGTGAAAAGAGAGGAGCAGAGCACTGGGACCCGTTTGACAAAAACCGGCTTCCCACGGGAAAGTCTTTCTCCATGTGCAGAGATGCTCCCAGGTGCCTGTGGCAAGGGGAAGGAAATGCCATACACTGACCTGGAAGAGACCACAGGGCCCAGGCACAGTCTGAACCCTTCCCTCAACCCGGCGGTTTTGCTAGCAGGAGTTCAAGCCCAACGAACACAGCCCGGAGACCCCTGGGGCAAAAACGGCTTCCGACGAACAATAGGTGCTTGCTGTGGAACACCTATCCCAAGCGGGGGTAGCCAGCTCAACAAAATGCCACACACCCAGGTGTAAGAAACAACATTGCCCAGGCATGGTCTAAGCCCCTCACCTCGTCCCTGTGCTTTGGGGAGCCGGAGGGACACCCGAGGCCCACGGCCCGGAGACCCCTTTGCAAAAAGCCGGCTTCCCACGGAGACAGTTTTCCTGAGGTGTAGACCCTCTCCCAAGTGGTTGTGGCAAGGTAAAGCCAATGCCCTCCACTCATCTGGAAGAAACCACAGTGCCCAGCCATGTTCTAAGCCCTCCCATCCTCCCTGGGCTTCTGGCAGCAGGAGTGAAAAGAGAGGAGCAGAGCACTGGGACCCGTTTGACAAAAACCGGCTTCCCACGGGAAAGTCTTTCTCCACGTGCAGACATGCTCCCAGGTGCCTGTGGCAAGGGGAAGGAAATGCATACACTGACCTGGAAGAGACCACAGGGCCCAGGCACAGTCTGAACCCTTCCCTCAACCCGGCGGTTTTGCTAGCAGGAGTTCAAGCCCAAGAAACACAGCCCGGAGACCACAGGGGCAAAAACGGCTTCCGACAACAATAGGTGCTTGCTGTGGAACACCTATCCCAAGTGGGGGTAGCCAGCTCAACAAAATGCCACACACCCAGGTGTAAGAAACAACATTGCCCAGGCATGGTCTAAGCCCCTCACCTCGTCCCTATGCTTGGGGGAGCCGGAGGGACACCCGAGGCCCACGGCCCTGAGACCCCTTTGCAAAAAGTAGGCTTCCCACGGAAACAGTTTTCCTGAGGTGCAGACCCTATCCCAAGTGGTTGTGGCAAGGTAAAGGCAATGCCCTCCATTTCTCTGGAAGAAACCACAGTGCCGAGGCATGTTCTAAGCCCTCCCATCCTCCCTGGGCTTCTGGCAGCAGGAGTGAAAAGAGAGGAGCAGAGCACTGGGACCCGTTAGACAAAAACCGGCTTCCCACGGGAAAGTCTTTCTCCACGTGCAGACATGCTCCCAGGTGCCTGTGGCAAGGGGAAGGAAATGGCATACACTGACCTGGAAGAGACCACAGGGCCCAGGCACAGTCTGAACCCTTCCCTCAACCCGGCGGTTTTGCTAGCAGGAGTTCAAGCCCAACGAACACAGCCCGGAGACCCCTGGGGCAAAAACGGCTTCCGACGAACAATAGGTGATTGCTGTGGAACACCTATCCCAAGCGGGGGTAGCCAGCTCAACAAAATGCCACACACCCAGGTGTAAGAAACAACATTGCCCAGGCATGGTCTAAGCCCCTCACCTCGTCCCTGTGCTTTGGGGAGCCGGAGGGACACCCGAGGCCCACGGCCCTGAGACCCCTTTGCAAAAAGCCGGCTTCCCACGGAGACAGTTTTCCTGAGGTGCAGACCCTATCCCAAGTGGTTGTGGCAAGGTAAAGCCAATGCCCTCCACTTCTCTGGAAGAAAGCACAGTGCCCAGCCATGTTCTAAGCCCACGCATCTTCCCTGGGCTTCTGGCAGCAGGAGTGAATAGAGAGGAGCAGACCACTGGGACCCGTTTGACAAAAACCGGCTTCCCACGGGAAAGTCTTTCTCCACGTGCAGACATGCTCCCAGGTGCCTGTGGCAAGGGGAAGGAAATGGCATACACTGACCTGGAAGAGACCACAGGGCCCAGGCACAGTCTGAACCCTTCCCTCAACCCGGCGGTTTTGCTAGCAGGAGTTCAAGCCCAACGAACACAGCCCGGAGACCCCTGGGGCAAAAACGGCTTCCGACGAACAATAGGTGATGGCTGTGGAACACCTATCCCAAGCGGGGGTAGCCAGCTCAACAAAATGCCACACACCCAGGTGTAAGAAACAACATTGCCCAGGCATGGTCTAAGCCCCTCACCTCGTCCCTGTGCTTTGGGGAGCCGAAGGGACACCCGAGGGCCACGGCCCTGAGACCCCTTTGCAAAAAGCCGGCTTCCCACGGAGACAGTTTTCCTGAGGTGTAGACCCTCTCCCAAGTGGTTGTGGCAAGGTAAAGCCAATGCCCTCCACTTCTCTGGAAGAAACCACAGTGCCCAGCCATGTTCTAAGCCCTCCCATCCTCCCTGGGCTTCTGGCAGCAGGAGTGAAAAGAGAGGAGCAGAGCACTGGGACCCGTTTGACAAAACCCGGCTTCCCACGGGAAAGCCTTTCTCCACGTGCAGACATGCTCCCAGGTGCCTGTGGCAAGGGGAAGGAAATGCCATACACTGACCTGGAAGAGACCACAGGGCCCAGGCACAGTCTGAACCCTTCCCTCAACCCGGCGGTTTTGCTAGCAGAAGTTCAAGCCCAACGAACACAGCCCGGAGACCCCTGGGGGAAAAACGGCTTCCGACGAACAATAGGTGCTTGCTGTGGAACACCTATCCCAAGTGGGGGTAGCCAGCTCAACAAAATGCCACACACCCAGGTGTAAGAAACAACATTGCCCAGGCATGGTCTAAGCCCCTCACCTCGTCCCTGTGCTTTGGGGAGCCGGAGGGACACCCGAGGCCCACGGCCCTTAGACCCCTTTGCAAAAAGCCGGCTTCCCACGGAAACAGTTTTCCTGAGGTGCAGACCCTATCCCAAGTGGTTGTGGCAAGGTAAAGCCAATGCCCTCCACTTCTCTGGAAGAAACCACAGTGCCCAGCCATGTTCTAAGCCCTCCCATCCTCCCTGGGCTTCTGGCAGCGGGAGTGAATAGAGAGGAGCAGAGCACTGGGACCCGTTTGACAAAAACCGGCTTCCCACGGGAAAGTCTTTCTCCACGTGCAGACATGCTCCCAGGTGCCTGTGGCAAGGGGAAGGAAATGCCATACACTGACCTGGAAGAGACCACAGGGCCCAGGCACAGTCTGAACCCTTCCCTCAACGCGGCGGTTTTGCTAGCAGGAGCTCAACCCCAACGAACACAGCCCGGAGACTCCTGGGGCAAAAACGGCTTCCGACGAACAATAGGTGCTTGCTGTGGAACACCTATCCCAAGTGGGGGTAGGCAGCTCAACAAAATGCCACACACCCAGGTGTAAGAAACAACATTGCCCAGGCATGGTCTAAGCCCCTCACCTCATCCCTGTGCTTTGGGGAGCCGGAGGGACACCCGAGGCCCACGGCCCTGAGACCCCTTTGCAAAAAGCGGGCTTCCCACGGAAACAGTTTTCCTGAGGTGCAGACCCTATCCCAAGTGGTTGTGGCAAGGTAAAGCCAATGCCCTCCACTTCTCTGGAAGAAACCACAGTGCCCAGCCATGTTCTAAGCCCTCCCATCCTCCCTGGGCTTCTGGCAGCAGGAGTGAAAAGAGAGGAGCAGAGCACTGGGACCCGTTTGACAAAAACCGGCTTCCCACGGGAAAGTCTTTCTCCACGTGCAGACATGCTCCCAGGTGCCTGTGGCAAGGGGAAGGAAATGCATACACTGACCTGGAAGAGACCACAGGGCCCAGGCACAGTCTGAACCCTTCCCTCAACCCGGCGGTTTTGCTAGCAGGAGTTCAAGCCCAACGAACACAGCCCGGAGACCCCTGGGGCAAAAACGGCTTCCGACGAACAATAGGTGATTGCTGTGGAACACCTATCCCAAGCGGGGGTAGCCAGCTCAACAAAATGCCACACACCCAGGTGTAAGAAACAACATTGCCCAGGCATGGTCTAAGCCCCTCACCTCGTCCCTGTGCTTTGGGGAGCCGGAGGGACACCCGAGGCCCACGGCCCTGAGACCCCTTTGCAAAAAGCCGGCTTCCCACGGAGACAGTTTTCCTGAGGTGCAGACCCTATCCCAAGTGGTTGTGGCAAGGTAAAGCCAATGCCCTCCACTTCTCTGGAAGAAACCACAGTGCCCAGCCATGTTCTAAGCCCTCCCATCCTCCCTGGGCTTCTGGCAGCAGGAGTGAAAAGAGAGGAGCAGAGCACTGGGACCCGTTTGACAAAAACCGGCTTCCCACGGGAAAGTCTTTCTCCACGTGCAGACATGCTCCCAGGTGCCTGTGGCAAGGGGAAGGAAATGCCATACACTGACCTGGAGGAGACCACAGGGCCCAGGCACAGTCTGAACCCTTCCCTCAACCCGGCGGTTTTGCTAGCAGGAGTTCAAGCCCAACGAACACAGCCCGGAGACCCCTGGGGCAAAAACGGCTTCCGACGAACAATAGGTGCTTGCTGTGGAACACCTACCCCAAGTGGGGGTAGCCAGCTCAACAAAATGCCACACACCCAGGTGTAAGAAACAACATTGCCCAGGCATGGTCTAAGCCCCTCACCTCGTCCCTGTGCTTTGGGGAGCCGAAGGGACACCCGAGGGCCACGGCCCTGAGACCCCTTTGCAAAAAGCCGGCTTCCCACGGAGACAGTTTTCCTGAGGTGTAGACCCTCTCCCAAGTGGTTGTGGCAAGGTAAAGCCAATGCCCTCCACTTCTCTGGAAGAAACCACAGTGCCCAGCCATGTTCTAAGCCCTCCCATCATCCCTGGGCTTCTGGCAGCAGGAGTGAAAAGAGAGGAGCAGAGCACTGGGACCCGTTTGACAAAAACCGGCTTCCCACGGGAAAGTCTTTCTCCACGTGCAGACATGCTCCCAGGTGCCTGTGGCAAGGGGAAGGAAATGCCATACACTGACCTGGAAGAGACCACAGGGCCCAGGCACAGTCTGAACCCTTCCCTCAACCCGGCGGTTTTGCTAGCAGGAGTTCAAGCCCAACGAACACAGCCCGGAGACCCCTGGGGCAAAAACGGCTTCCGACGAACAATAGGTGCTTGCTGTGGAACACCTATCCCAAGCGGGGGTAGCCAGCTCAACAAAATGCCACACACCCAGGTGTAAGAAACAACATTGCCCAGGCATGGTCTAAGCCCCTCACCTCGTCCCTGTGCTTTGGGGAGCCAGAGGGACACCCGAGGCCCACGGCCCGGAGACCCCTTTGCAAAAAGCCGGCTTCCCACGGAGACAGTTTTCCTGAGGTGTAGACCCTCTCCCAAGTGGTTGTGGCAAGGTAAAGCCAATGCCCTCCACTTCTCTGGAAGAAACCACAGTGCCCAGCCATGTTCTAAGCCCTCCCATCCTCCCTGGGCTTCTGGCAGCAGGAGTGAAAAGAGAGGAGCAGAGCACTGGGACCCGTTTGACAAAAACCGGCTTCCCACGGGAAAGTCTTTCTCCACGTGCCGACATGTTCCCAGGTGCCTGTGGCAAGGGGAAGGAAATGCATACACTGACCTGGAAGAGACCACATGGCCCAGGCACAGTCTGAACCCTTCCCTCAACCCGGCGGTTTTGCTAGCAGGAGTTCAAGCCCAACAAACACAGCCCGGAGACCACAGGGGCAAAAACGGCTTCCGACGAACAATAGGTGCTTGCTGTGGAACACCTATCCCAAGTGGGGGTAGCCAGCTCAACAAAATGCCACACACCCAGGTGTAAGAAACAACATTGCCCAGGCATGGTCTAAGCCCCTCACCTCGTACCTGTGCTTGGGGGAGCCGGAGGGACACCCGAGACCCACGGCCCTGAGACACCTTTGCAAAAAGCAGGCTTCCCACGGAGACAGTTTTCCTGAGGTGCAGACCCTCTCACAAGTGGTTGCGGCAAGGTAAAGCCAATGCCCTCCACTTCTCTGGAAGAAACCACAGTGCCCAGCCATGTTCTAAGCCCTCCCATCCTCCCTGGGCTTCTGGCAGCAGGAGTGAAAAGAGAGTTGCAGAGCACTGGGACCCGTTTGACAAAAACCGGCTTCCCACGGGAAAGTCTTTCTCCACGTGCAGACATGCTCCCAGGTGCCTGTGGCAAGGGGAAGGAAATGCCATACACTGACCTGGAAGAGACCACAGGGCCCAGGCACAGTCTGAACCCTTCCCTCAACCCGGCGGTTTTGCTAGCAGGAGTTCAACCCCAACGAATACAGCCCGGAGACCCCTGAGGCAAAAACGGCTTCCGACGAAAAATAGGCGCTTGCTGTGGAACACCTATCCCAAGTGGGGGTAGCCAGCTCAACAAAATGCCACACACCCAGGTGTAAGAAACAACATTGCCCAGGCATGGTCTAAGCCCCTCACCTCGTCCCTGTGCTTTGGGGAGCCGGAGGGACACCCGAGGCCCACGGCCCTGAGACCCCTTTGCAAAAAGCCGGCTTCCCACGGAAACAGTTTTCCTGAGGTGCAGACCCTCTCACAAGTGGTTGTGGCAAGGTAAAGCCAATGCCCTCCACTTCTCTGGAAGAAACCACAGTGCCCAGCCATGTTCTAAGCCCTCCCATCCTCCCTGGGCTTCTGGCAGCAGGAGTGAATAGAGAGGAGCAGAGCACTGGGAACCGTTTGACAAAAACCGGCTTCCCACGGGAAAGTCTTTCTCCACGTGCAGACATGCTCCCAGGTGCCTGTGGCAAGGGGAAGGAAATGCCATACACTGACCTGGAAGAGACCACAGGGCCCAGGCACAGTCTGAACCCTTCCCTCAACCCGGCGGTTTTGCTAGCAGGAGTTCAAGCCCAACGAACACAGCCCGGAGACCCCTGGGGCAAAAACGGCTACCGACGAACAATAGGTGCTTGCTGTGGAACACCTATCCCAAGCGGGGGTAGCCAGCTCAACAAAATGCCACACACCCAGGTGTAAGAAACAACATTGCCCAGGCATGGTCTAAGCCCCTCACCTCGTCCCTGTGCTTTGGGGAGCCGGAGGGACACCCGAGGCCCACGGCCCTGAGACCCCTTTGCAAAAAGCGGGCTTCCCACGGAAACAGTTTTCCTGAGGTGCAGACCCTATCCCAAGTGGTTGTGGCAAGGTAAAGCCAATGCCCTCCACTTCTCTGGAAGAAACCACAGTGCCCAGCCATGTTCTAAGCCCTCCCATCCTCCCTGGGCTTCTGGCAGCAGGAGTGAAAAGAGAGGAGCAGAGCACTGGGACCCGTTTGACAAAAACCGGCTTCCCACGGGAAAGTCTTTCTCCACGTGCAGAGATGCTCCCAGGTGCCTGTGGCAAGGGGAAGGAAATGCCATACACTGACCTTTAAGAGACCACAGGGCCCAGGCACAGTCTGAACCCTTCCCTCAACCCGGCGGTTTTGCTAGCAGGAGTTCAACCCCAACGAACACAGCCCGGAGACCCCTGGGGCAAAAACGGCTTCCGACGAACAATAGGTGCTTGCTGTGGAACACCTATCCCAAGCGGGGGTAGCCAGCTCAACAAAATGCCACACACCCAGGTGTAAGAAACAACATTGCCCAGGCATGGTCTAAGCCCCTCACCTCGTCCCTGTGCTTTGGGGAGCCGGAGGGACACCCGAGGCCCACGGCCCGGAGACCCCTTTGCAAAAAGCCGGCTTCCCACGGAGACAGTTTTCCTGAGGTGTAGACCCTCACCCAAGTGGTTGTGGCAAGGTAAAGCCAATGCCCTCCACTTCTCTGGAAGAAACCACAGTGCCCAGCCATGTTCTAAGCCCTCCCATCCTCCCTGGGCTTCTGGCAGCAGGAGTGAAAAGAGAGGAGCAGAGCACTGGGACCCGTTTGACAAAAACCGGCTTCCCACGGGAAAGTCTTTCTCCACGTGCAGACATGCTCCCAGGTGCCTGTGGCAAGGGGAAGGAAATGCATACACTGACCTGGAAGAGACCACAGGGCCCAGGCACAGTCTGAACCCTTCCCTCAACCCGGCGGTTTTGCTAGCAGGAGTTCAAGCCCAAGAAACACAGCCCGGAGACCACAGGGGCAAAAACGGCTTCCGACAACAATAGGTGCTTGCTGTGGAACACCTATCCCAAGTGGGGGTAGCCAGCTCAACAAAATGCCACACACCCAGGTGTAAGAAACAACATTGCCCAGGCATGGTCTAAGCCCCTCACCTCGTCCCTATGCTTGGGGGAGCCGGAGGGACACCCGAGGCCCACGGCCCTGAGACCCCTTTGCAAAAAGTAGGCTTCCCACGGAAACAGTTTTCCTGAGGTGCAGACCCTATCCCAAGTGGTTGTGGCAAGGTAAAGGCAATGCCCTCCACTTCTCTGGAAGAAACCACAGTGCCGAGGCATGTTCTAAGCCCTCCCATCCTCCCTGGGCTTCTGGCAGCAGGAGTGAAAAGAGAGGAGCAGAGCACTGGGACCCGTTAGACAAAAACCGGCTTCCCACGGGAAAGTCTTTCTCCACGTGCAGACATGCTCCCAGGTGCCTGTGGCAAGGGGAAGGAAATGGCATACACTGACCTGGAAGAGACCACAGGGCCCAGGCACAGTCTGAACCCTTCCCTCAACCCGGCGGTTTTGCTAGCAGGAGTTCAAGCCCAACGAACACAGCCCGGAGACCCCTGGGGCAAAAACGGCTTCCGACGAACAATAGGTGATTGCTGTGGAACACCTATCCCAAGCGGGGGTAGCCAGCTCAACAAAATGCCACACACCCAGGTGTAAGAAACAACATTGCCCAGGCATGGTCTAAGCCCCTCACCTCGTCCCTGTGCTTTGGGGAGCCGGAGGGACACCCGAGGCCCACGGCCCTGAGACCCCTTTGCAAAAAGCCGGCTTCCCACGGAGACAGTTTTCCTGAGGTGCAGACCCTATCCCAAGTGGTTGTGGCAAGGTAAAGCCAATGCCCTCCACTTCTCTGGAAGAAAGCACAGTGCCCAGCCATGTTCTAAGCCCACGCATCTTCCCTGGGCTTCTGGCAGCAGGAGTGAAAAGAGAGGAGCAGAGCACTGGGACCCGTTTGACAAAAACCGGCTTCCCACGGGAAAGTCTTTCTCCACGTGCAGACATGCTCCCAGGTGCCTGTGGCAAGGGGAAGGAAATGCCATACACTGACCTGGAAGAGACCACAGGGCCCAGGCACAGTCTGAACCCTTCCCTCAACCCGGCGGTTTTGCTAGCAGGAGTTCAAGCCCAACGAACACAGCCCGGAGACCCCTGGGGCAAAAACGGCTTCCGACGAACAATAGGTGCTTGCTGTGGAACACCTACCCCAAGTGGGGGTAGCCAGCTCAACAAAATGCCACACACCCAGGTGTAAGAAACAACATTGCCCAGGCATGGTCTAAGCCCCTCACCTCGTCCCTGTGCTTTGGGGAGCCGAAGGGACACCCGAGGGCCACGGCCCTGAGACCCCTTTGCAAAAAGCCGGCTTCCCACGGAGACAGTTTTCCTGAGGTGTAGACCCTCTCCCAAGTGGTTGTGGCAAGGTAAAGCCAATGCCCTCCACTTCTCTGGAAGAAACCACAGTGCCCAGCCATGTTCTAAGCCCTCCCGTCCTCCCTGGGCTTCTGGCAGCAGGAGTGAAAAGAGAGGAGCAGAGCACTGGGACCCGTTTGACAAAAACCGGCTTCCCACGGGAAAGTCTTTCTCCACGTGCAGACATGCTCCCAGGTGCCTGTGGCAAGGGGAAGGAAATGCCATACACTGACCTGGAAGAGACCACAGGGCCCAGGCACAGTCTGAACCCTTCCCTCAACCCGGCGGTTTTGCTAGCAGGAGTTCAAGCCCAACGAACACAGCCCGGAGACCCCTGGGCCAAAAACGGTTTCCGACGAACAATAGGTGCTTGCTGTGAAACACCTATCCCAAGTGGGGGTAGCCAGCTCAACAAAATGCCACACACCCAGGTGTAAGAAACAACATTGCCCAGGCATGGTCTAAGCCCCTCACCTCGTCCCTGTGCTTTGGGGAGCCGGAGGGACACCCGAGGCCCACGGCCCGGAGACCCCTTTGCAAAAAGCCGGCTCCCACGGAGACAGTTTTCCTGAGGTGTAGACCCTCTCCCAAGTGGTTGTGGCAAGGTAAAGCCAATGCCCTCCACTTCTCTGGAAGAAACCACAGTGCCCAGCCATGTTCTAAGCCCTCCCATCCTCCCTGGGCTTCTGGCAGCAGGAGTGAAAAGAGAGGAGCAGAGCACTGGGACCCGTTTGACAAAAACCGGCTTCCCACGGGAAAGTCTTTCTCCACGTGCAGACATGCTCCCAGGTGCCTGTGGCAAGGGGAAGGAAATGCATACACTGACCTGGAAGAGACCACAGGGCCCAGGCACAGTCTGAACCCTTCCCTCAACCCGGCGGTTTTGCTAGCAGGAGTTCAAGCCCAACAAACACAGCCCGGAGACCACAGGGGCAAAAACGGCTTCCGACGAACAATAGGTGCTTGCTGTGGAACACCTATCCCAAGTGGGGGTAGCCAGCTCAACAAAATGCCACACACCCAGGTGTAAGAAACAACATTGCCCAGGCATGGTCTAAGCCCCTCACCTCGTCCCTGTGCTTGGGGGAGCCGGAGGGACACCCGAGGCCCACGGCCCTGAGACCCCTTTGCAAAAAGTAGGCTTCCCACGGAAACAGTTTTCCTGAGGTGCAGACCCTATCCCAAGTGGTTGTGGCAAGGTAAAGGCAATGCCCTCCACTTCTCTGGAAGAAACCACAGTGCCGAGGCATGTTCTAAGCCCTCCCATCCTCCCTGGGCTTCTGGCAGCAGGAGTGAAAAGAGAGGAGCAGAGCACTGGGACCCGTTAGACAAAAACCGGCTTCCCACGGGAAAGTCTTTCTCCACGTGCAGACATGCACCCAGGTGCCTGTGGCAAGGGGAAGGAAATGGCATACACTGACCTGGAAGAGACCACAGGGCCCAGGCACAGTCTGAACCCTTCCCTCAACCCGGCGGTTTTGCTAGCAGGAGTTCAAGCCCAACGAACACAGCCCGGAGACCCCTGGGGCAAAAACGGCTTCCGACGAACAATAGGTGATTGCTGTGGAACACCTATCCCAAGCGGGGGTAGCCAGCTCAACAAAATGCCACACACCCAGGTGTAAGAAACAACATTGCCCAGGCATGGTCTAAGCCCCTCACCTCGTCCCTGTGCTTTGGGGAGCCGGAGGGACACCCGAGGCCCACGGCCCTGAGACCCCTTTGCAAAAAGCCGGCTTCCCACGGAGACAGTTTTCCTGAGGTGCAGACCCTATCCCAAGTGGTTGTGGCAAGGTAAAGCCAATGCCCTCCACTTCTCTGGAAGAAAGCACAGTGCCCAGCCATGTTCTAAGCCCACGCATCTTCCCTGGGCTTCTGGCAGCAGGAGTGAAAAGAGAGGAGCAGAGCACTGGGACCCGTTTGACAAAAACCGGCTTCCCACGGGAAAGTCTTTCTCCACGTGCAGACATGCTCCCAGGTGCCTGTGGCAAGGGGAAGGAAATGCCATACACTGACCTGGAAGAGACCACAGGGCCCAGGCACAGTCTGAACCCTTCCCTCAACCCGGCGGTTTTGCTAGCAGGAGTTCAAGCCCAACGAACACAGCCCGGAGACCCCTGGGGCAAAAACGGCTTCCGACGAACAATAGGTGCTTGCTGTGGAACACCTACCCCAAGTGGGGGTAGCCAGCTCAACAAAATGCCACACACCCAGGTGTAAGAAACAACATTGCCCAGGCATGGTCTAAGCCCCTCACCTCGTCCCTGTGCTTTGGGGAGCCGAAGGGACACCCGAGGGCCACGGCCCTGAGACCCCTTTGCAAAAAGCCGGCTTCCCACGGAGACAGTTTTCCTGAGGTGTAGACCCTCTCCCAAGTGGTTGTGGCAAGGTAAAGCCAATGCCCTCCACTTCTCTGGAAGAAACCACAGTGCCCAGCCATGTTCTAAGCCCTCCCATCATCCCTGGGCTTCTGGCAGCAGGAGTGAAAAGAGAGGAGCAGAGCACTGGGACCCGTTTGACAAAAACCGGCTTCCCACGGGAAAGTCTTTCTCCACGTGCAGACATGCTCCCAGGTGCCTGTGGCAAGGGGAAGGAAATGCCATACACTGACCTGGAAGAGACCACAGGGCCCAGGCACAGTCTGAACCCTTCCCTCAACCCGGCGGTTTTGCTAGCAGGAGTTCAAGCCCAACGAACACAGCCCGGAGACCCCTGGGGCAAAAACGGCTTCCGACGAACAATAGGTGCTTGCTGTGGAACACCTATCCCAAGTGGGGGTAGCCAGCTCAACAAAATTCCACACACCCAGGTGTAAGAAACAACATTGCCCAGGCATGGTCTAAGCCCCTCACCTCATCCCTGTGCTTTGGGGAGCCAGAGGGACACCCGAGGCCCACGGCCCTGAGACCCCTTTGCAAAAAGCCGGCTTCCCACGGAGACAGTTTTCCTGAGGTGCAGACCCTATCCCAAGTGGTTGTGGCAAGGTAAAGCCAATGCCCTCCACTTCTCTGGAAGAAACCACAGTGCCCAGCCATGTTCTAAGCCCTCCCATCCTCCCTGGGCTTCTGGCAGCAGGAGTGAAAAGAGAGGAGCAGAGCACTGGGACCCGTTAGACAAAAACCGGCTTCCCACGGGAAAGTCTTTCTCCACGTGCAGACATGCTCCCAGGTGCCTGTGGCAAGGGGAAGGAAATGGCATACACTGACCTGGAAGAGACCACAGGGCCCAGGCACAGTCTGAACCCTTCCCTCAACCCGGCGGTTTTGCTAGCAGGAGTTCAAGCCCAACGAACACAGCCCGGAGACCCCTGGGGCAAAAACGGCTTCCGACGAACAATAGGTGATTGCTGTGGAACACCTATCCCAAGCGGGGGTAGCCAGCTCAACAAAATGCCACACACCCAGGTGTAAGAAACAACATTGCCCAGGCATGGTCTAAGCCCCTCACCTCGTCCCTGTGCTTTGGGGAGCCGGAGGGACACCCGAGGCCCACGGCCCTGAGACCCCTTTGCAAAAAGCCGGCTTCCCACGGAGACAGTTTTCCTGAGGTGCAGACCCTATCCCAAGTGGTTGTGGCAAGGTAAAGCCAATGCCCTCCACTTCTCTGGAAGAAAGCACAGTGCCCAGCCATGTTCTAAGCCCACGCATCTTCCCTGGGCTTCTGGCAGCAGGAGTGAAAAGAGAGGAGCAGAGCACTGGGACCCGTTTGACAAAAACCGGCTTCCCACGGGAAAGTCTTTCTCCACGTGCAGACATGCTCCCAGGTGCCTGTGGCAAGGGGAAGGAAATGCCATACACTGACCTGGAAGAGACCACAGGGCCCAGGCACAGTCTGAACCCTTCCCTCAACCCGGCGGTTTTGCTAGCAGGAGTTCAAGCCCAACGAACACAGCCCGGAGACCCCTGGGCCAAAAACGGTTTCCGACGAACAATAGGTGCTTGCTGTGAAACACCTATCCCAAGTGGGGGTAGCCAGCTCAACAAAATGCCACACACCCAGGTGTAAGAAACAACATTGCCCAGGCATGGTCTAAGCCCCTCACCTCGTCCCTGTGCTTTGGGGAGCCGGAGGGACACCCGAGGCCCACGGCCCGGAGACCCCTTTGCAAAAAGCCGGCTCCCACGGAGACAGTTTTCCTGAGGTGTAGACCCTCTCCCAAGTGGTTGTGGCAAGGTAAAGCCAATGCCCTCCACTTCTCTGGAAGAAACCACAGTGCCCAGCCATGTTCTAAGCCCTCCCATCCTCCCTGGGCTTCTGGCAGCAGGAGTGAAAAGAGAGGAGCAGAGCACTGGGACCCGTTTGACAAAAACCGGCTTCCCACGGGAAAGTCTTTCTCCACGTGCAGACATGCTCCCAGGTGCCTGTGGCAAGGGGAAGGAAATGCATACACTGACCTGGAAGAGACCACAGGGCCCAGGCACAGTCTGAACCCTTCCCTCAACCCGGCGGTTTTGCTAGCAGGAGTTCAAGCCCAACAAACACAGCCCGGAGACCACAGGGGCAAAAACGGCTTCCGACGAACAATAGGTGCTTGCTGTGGAACACCTATCCCAAGTGGGGGTAGCCAGCTCAACAAAATGCCACACACCCAGGTGTAAGAAACAACATTGCCCAGGCATGGTCTAAGCCCCTCACCTCGTCCCTGTGCTTGGGGGAGCCGGAGGGACACCCGAGGCCCACGGCCCTGAGACCCCTTTGCAAAAAGTAGGCTTCCCACGGAAACAGTTTTCCTGAGGTGCAGACCCTATCCCAAGTGGTTGTGGCAAGGTAAAGGCAATGCCCTCCACTTCTCTGGAAGAAACCACAGTGCCGAGGCATGTTCTAAGCCCTCCCATCCTCCCTGGGCTTCTGGCAGCAGGAGTGAAAAGAGAGGAGCAGAGCACTGGGACCCGTTAGACAAAAACCGGCTTCCCACGGGAAAGTCTTTCTCCACGTGCAGACATGCACCCAGGTGCCTGTGGCAAGGGGAAGGAAATGGCATACACTGACCTGGAAGAGACCACAGGGCCCAGGCACAGTCTGAACCCTTCCCTCAACCCGGCGGTTTTGCTAGCAGGAGTTCAAGCCCAACGAACACAGCCCGGAGACCCCTGGGGCAAAAACGGCTTCCGACGAACAATAGGTGATTGCTGTGGAACACCTATCCCAAGCGGGGGTAGCCAGCTCAACAAAATGCCACACACCCAGGTGTAAGAAACAACATTGCCCAGGCATGGTCTAAGCCCCTCACCTCGTCCCTGTGCTTTGGGGAGCCGGAGGGACACCCGAGGCCCACGGCCCTGAGACCCCTTTGCAAAAAGCCGGCTTCCCACGGAGACAGTTTTCCTGAGGTGCAGACCCTATCCCAAGTGGTTGTGGCAAGGTAAAGCCAATGCCCTCCACTTCTCTGGAAGAAAGCACAGTGCCCAGCCATGTTCTAAGCCCACGCATCTTCCCTGGGCTTCTGGCAGCAGGAGTGAAAAGAGAGGAGCAGAGCACTGGGACCCGTTTGACAAAAACCGGCTTCCCACGGGAAAGTCTTTCTCCACGTGCAGACATGCTCCCAGGTGCCTGTGGCAAGGGGAAGGAAATGCCATACACTGACCTGGAAGAGACCACAGGGCCCAGGCACAGTCTGAACCCTTCCCTCAACCCGGCGGTTTTGCTAGCAGGAGTTCAAGCCCAACGAACACAGCCCGGAGACCCCTGGGGCAAAAACGGCTTCCGACGAACAATAGGTGCTTGCTGTGGAACACCTACCCCAAGTGGGGGTAGCCAGCTCAACAAAATGCCACACACCCAGGTGTAAGAAACAACATTGCCCAGGCATGGTCTAAGCCCCTCACCTCGTCCCTGTGCTTTGGGGAGCCGAAGGGACACCCGAGGGCCACGGCCCTGAGACCCCTTTGCAAAAAGCCGGCTTCCCACGGAGACAGTTTTCCTGAGGTGTAGACCCTCTCCCAAGTGGTTGTGGCAAGGTAAAGCCAATGCCCTCCACTTCTCTGGAAGAAACCACAGTGCCCAGCCATGTTCTAAGCCCTCCCATCATCCCTGGGCTTCTGGCAGCAGGAGTGAAAAGAGAGGAGCAGAGCACTGGGACCCGTTTGACAAAAACCGGCTTCCCACGGGAAAGTCTTTCTCCACGTGCAGACATGCTCCCAGGTGCCTGTGGCAAGGGGAAGGAAATGCCATACACTGACCTGGAAGAGACCACAGGGCCCAGGCACAGTCTGAACCCTTCCCTCAACCCGGCGGTTTTGCTAGCAGGAGTTCAAGCCCAACGAACACAGCCCGGAGACCCCTGGGGCAAAAACGGCTTCCGACGAACAATAGGTGCTTGCTGTGGAACACCTATCCCAAGTGGGGGTAGCCAGCTCAACAAAATTCCACACACCCAGGTGTAAGAAACAACATTGCCCAGGCATGGTCTAAGCCCCTCACCTCATCCCTGTGCTTTGGGGAGCCAGAGGGACACCCGAGGCCCACGGCCCTGAGACCCCTTTGCAAAAAGCCGGCTTCCCACGGAGACAGTTTTCCTGAGGTGCAGACCCTATCCCAAGTGGTTGTGGCAAGGTAAAGCCAATGCCCTCCACTTCTCTGGAAGAAACCACAGTGCCCAGCCATGTTCTAAGCCCTCCCATCCTCCCTGGGCTTCTGGCAGCAGGAGTGAAAAGAGAGGAGCAGAGCACTGGGACCCGTTAGACAAAAACCGGCTTCCCACGGGAAAGTCTTTCTCCACGTGCAGACATGCTCCCAGGTGCCTGTGGCAAGGGGAAGGAAATGGCATACACTGACCTGGAAGAGACCACAGGGCCCAGGCACAGTCTGAACCCTTCCCTCAACCCGGCGGTTTTGCTAGCAGGAGTTCAAGCCCAACGAACACAGCCCGGAGACCCCTGGGGCAAAAACGGCTTCCGACGAACAATAGGTGATTGCTGTGGAACACCTATCCCAAGCGGGGGTAGCCAGCTCAACAAAATGCCACACACCCAGGTGTAAGAAACAACATTGCCCAGGCATGGTCTAAGCCCCTCACCTCGTCCCTGTGCTTTGGGGAGCCGGAGGGACACCCGAGGCCCACGGCCCTGAGACCCCTTTGCAAAAAGCCGGCTTCCCACGGAGACAGTTTTCCTGAGGTGCAGACCCTATCCCAAGTGGTTGTGGCAAGGTAAAGCCAATGCCCTCCACTTCTCTGGAAGAAAGCACAGTGCCCAGCCATGTTCTAAGCCCACGCATCTTCCCTGGGCTTCTGGCAGCAGGAGTGAAAAGAGAGGAGCAGAGCACTGGGACCCGTTTGACAAAAACCGGCTTCCCACGGGAAAGTCTTTCTCCACGTGCAGACATGCTCCCAGGTGCCTGTGGCAAGGGGAAGGAAATGCCATACACTGACCTGGAAGAGACCACAGGGCCCAGGCACAGTCTGAACCCTTCCCTCAACCCGGCGGTTTTGCTAGCAGGAGTTCAAGCCCAACGAACACAGCCCGGAGACCCCTGGGGCAAAAACGGCTTCCGACGAACAATAGGTGCTTGCTGTGGAACACCTACCCCAAGTGGGGGTAGCCAGCTCAACAAAATGCCACACACCCAGGTGTAAGAAACAACATTGCCCAGGCATGGTCTAAGCCCCTCACCTCGTCCCTGTGCTTTGGGGAGCCGGAGGGACACCCGAGGCCCACGGCCCTGAGACCCCTTTGCAAAAAGCCGGCTTCCCACGGAAGCAGTTTTCCTGAGGTGCAGACCCTCTCACAAGTGGTTGTGGCAAGGTAAAGCAAATGCCCTCCACTTCTCTGGAAGAAACCCCAGTGCCCAGCCATGTTCTAAGCCCTCCCATCCTCCCTGGGCTTCTGGCAGCAGGAGTGAAAAGAGAGGAGCAGAGCACTGGGACCCGTTTGACAAAAACCGGCTTCCCACGGGAAAGTCTTTCTCCACGTGCAGACATGCACCCAGGTGCCTGTGGCAAGGGGAAGGAAATGCCATACACTGACATGGAAGAGACCACAGGGCCCAGGCACAGTCTGAACCCTTCCCTCAACCCGGCGGTTTTGCTAGCAGGAGTTCAAGCCCAACGAACACAGCCCGGAGACCCCTGGGGCAAAAACGGCTTCCGACGAACAATAGGTGCTTGCTGTGGAACACCTATCCCAAGTGGGGGTAGCCAGCTCAACACAATGCCACACACCCAGGTGTAAGAAACAACAATGCCCAGGCATGGTCTAAGCCCCTCACCTCATCCCTGTGCTTTCGGGAGCCGGAGGGACACCCGAGGCCCACGGCCCTGAGACCCCTTTGCAAAAAGCCGGCTTCCCACGGAAACAGTTTTCCTGAGGTGCAGACCCTCTCACAAGTGGTTGTGGCAAGGTAAAGCAAATGCCCTCCACTTCTCTGGAAGAAACCACAGTGCCCAGGCATGTTCTAAGCCCTCCCATCCTCCCTGGGCTTCTGGCAGCAGGAGTGAAAAGAGAGGAGCAGAGCACTGGGACCCGTTTGACAAAAACCGGCTTCCCACGGGAAAATCTTTCTCCACGTGCAGACATGCTCCCAGGTGCCTGTGGCAAGGGGAAGGAAATGCCATACACTGACCTGGAAGAGACCACAGGGCGCAGGCACAGTCTGAACCCTTCCCTCAACCCGGCGGTTTTGCTAGCAGGAGTTCAAGCCCAACGAACACAGCCCGGAGACCCCTGGGGCAAAAACGGCTTCCGACGAACAATAGTGCTTGCTGTGGAACATCTATCCCAAGTGGGGGTAGCCAGCTCAACAAAATGCCACACACCCAGGTGCAAGAAACACCATTGCCCAGGAATGGTCTAAGCCCCTCACCTCGTCCCTGTGCTTTGGGGAGCCGGAGGGACACCCGAGGCCCACGGCCCTGAGACCCCTTTGCAAAAAGCCGGCTTCCCACGGAGACAGTTTTCCTGAGGTGTAGACCCTCTCCCAAGTGGTTGTGGCAAGGTAAAGCCAATGCCCTCCACTTCTCTGGAAGAAACCACAGTGCCCAGCCATGTTCTATGCCCTCCCATCCTCCCTGGGCTTCTGGCAGCAGGAGTGAAAAGAGAGGAGCAGAGCACTGGGACCCGTTTGACAAAAACCGGCTTCCCACGGGAAAGTCTTTCTCCACGTGCAGACATGCTCCCAGGTGCCTGTGGCAAGGGGAAGGAAATGCCATACACTGACCTGGAAGAGACCACAGGGCCCATGTACAGTCTGAACCCTTCCCTCAACCCGGCGGTTTTGCTAGCAGGAGTTCTAGCCCAACGAACACAGCCCGGAGACCCCTGGGGCAAAAACGGCTTCCGACGAACAATAGGTGCTTGCTGTGGAACACCTATCCCAAGTGGGGGTAGCCAGCTCAACAAAATGCCACACACCCAGGTGTCAGAAACAACATTGCCCAGGCATGGTCTAAGCCCCTCACCTCGTCCCTGTGCTTTGGGGAGCCGGAGGGACACCCGAGGCCCACGGCCCTGAGACCCCTTTGCAAAAAGCCGGCTTCCCACGGAGACAGTTTTCCTGAGGTGCAGACCCTATCCCAAGTGGTTGTGGCAAGGTAAAGCCAATGCCCTCCACTTCTCTGGAAGAAAGCACAGTGCCCAGCCATGTTCTAAGCCCACGCATCTTCCCTGGGCTTCTGGCAGCAGGAGTGAAAAGAGAGGAGCAGAGCACTGGGACCCGTTTGACAAAAACCGGCTTCCCACGGGAAAGTCTTTCTCCACGTGCAGACATGCTCCCAGGTGCCTGTGGCAAGGGGAAGGAAATGCCATACACTGACCTGGAAGAGACCACAGGGCCCAGGCACAGTCTGAACCCTTCCCTCAACCCGGCGGTTTTGCTAGCAGGAGTTCAACCCCAACGAACACAGCCCGGAGACCCCTGGGGCAAAAACGGCTTCCGACGAACAATAGGTGCTTGCTGTGGAACACCTACCCCAAGTGGGGGTAGCCAGCTCAACAAAATGCCACACACCCAGGTGTAAGAAACAACATTGCCCAGGCATGGTCTAAGCCCCTCACCTCGTCCCTGTGCTTTGGGGAGCCGAAGGGACACCCGAGGGCCACGGCCCTGAGACCCCTTTGCAAAAAGCCGGCTTCCCACGGAGACAGTTTTCCTGAGGTGTAGACCCTCTCCCAAGTGGTTGTGGCAAGGTAAAGCCAATGCCCTCCACTTCTCTGGAAGAAACCACAGTGCCCAGCCATGTTCTAAGCCCTCCCATCATCCCTGGGCTTCTGGCAGCAGGAGTGAAAAGAGAGGAGCAGAGCACTGGGACCCGTTTGACAAAAACCGGCTTCCCACGGGAAAGTCTTTCTCCACGTGCAGACATGCTCCCAGGTGCCTGTGGCAAGGGGAAGGAAATGCCATACACTGACCTGGAAGAGACCACAGGGCCCAGGCACAGTCTGAACCCTTCCCTCAACCCGGCGGTTTTGCTAGCAGGAGTTCAAGCCCAACGAACACAGCCCGGAGACCCCTGGGGCAAAAACGGCTTCCGACGAACAATAGGTGCTTGCTGTGGAACACCTATCCCAAGTGGGGGTAGCCAGCTCAACAAAATGCCACACACCCAGGTGTAAGAAACAACATTGCCCAGGCATGGTCTAAGCCCCTCACCTCGTCCCTGTGCTTTGGGGAGCCGGAGGGACACCCGAGGCCCACGGCCCTGAGACCCCTTTGCAAAAAGCCGGCTTCCCACGGAAGCAGTTTTCCTGAGGTGCAGACCCTCTCACAAGTGGTTGTGGCAAGGTAAAGCAAATGCCCTCCACTTCTCTGGAAGAAACCCCAGTGCCCAGCCATGTTCTAAGCCCTCCCATCCTCCCTGGGCTTCTGGCAGCAGGAGTGAAAAGAGAGGAGCAGAGCACTGGGACCCGTTTGACAAAAACCGGCTTCCCACGGGAAAGTCTTTCTCCACGTGCAGACATGCACCCAGGTGCCTGTGGCAAGGGGAAGGAAATGCCATACACTGACCTGGAAGAGACCACAGGGCCCAGGCACAGTCTGAACCCTTCCCTCAACCCGGCGGTTTTGCTAGCAGGAGTTCAAGCCCAACGAACACAGCCCGGAGACCCCTGGGGCAAAAACGGCTTCCGACGAACAATAGGTGCTTGCTGTGGAACACCTATCCCAAGTGGGGGTAGCCAGCTCAACACAATGCCACACACCCAGGTGTAAGAAACAACAATGCCCAGGCATGGTCTAAGCCCCTCACCTCGTCCCTGTGCTTTCGGGAGCCGGAGGGACACCCGAGGCCCACGGCCCTGAGACCCCTTTGCAAAAAGCCGGCTTCCCACGGAAACAGTTTTCCTGAGGTGCAGACCCTCTCACAAGTGGTTGTGGCAAGGTAAAGCAAATGCCCTCCACTTCTCTGGAAGAAACCACAGTGCCCAGCCATGTTCTAAGCCCTCCCATCCTCCCTGGGCTTCTGGCAGCAGGAGTGAATAGAGAGGAGCAGAGCACTGGGACCCGTTTGACAAAAACCGGCTTCCCACGGGAAAGTCTTTCTCCACGTGCAGACATGCTCCCAGGTGCCTGTGGCAAGGGGAAGGAAATGCCATACACTGACCTGGAAGAGACCACAGGGCCCAGGCACAGTCTGAACCCTTCCCTCAACCCGGCGGTTTTGCTAGCAGGAGTTCAAGCCCAACGAACACAGCCCGGAGACCCCTGGGGCAAAAACGGCTTCCGACGAACAATAGGTGCTTGCTGTGGAACACCTATCCCAAGCGGGGGTAGCCAGCTCAACAAAATGCCACACACCCAGGTGTAAGAAACAACATTGCCCAGGCATGGTCTAAGCCCCTCACCTCGTCCCTGTGCTTTGGGGAGCCGGAGGGACACCCGAGGCCCACGGCCCTGAGACCCCTTTGCAAAAAGCCGGCTTCCCACGGAAACAGTTTTCCTGAGGTGCAGACCCTATCCGAAGTGGTTGTGGCAAGGTAAAGCCAATACCCTCCACTTCTCTGGAAGAAACCACAGTGCCCAGCCATGTTCTAAGCCCTCCCATCCTCCCTGGGCTTCTGACAGCGGGAGTGAATAGAGAGGAGCAGAGCACTGGGACCCGTTTGACAAAAACCGGCTTCCCACGGGAAAGTCTTTCTCCACGTGCAGACATGCTCCCAGGTGCCTGTGGCAAGGGGAAGGAAATGCCATACACTGACCTGGAAGAGACCACAGGGCCCAGGCACAGTCTGAACCCTTCCCTCAACCCGGCGGTTTTCCTAGCAGGAGTTCAAGCCCAACGAACACAGCCCGGAGACCCCTGGGGCAAAAACGGCTTCCGACGAACAATAGGTGCTTGGTGTGGAACACCTATCCCAAGTGGGGGTAGCCAGCTCAACAAAATGCCACACACCCAGGTGTAAGAAGCAACATTGCCCAGGCATAGTCTAAGCCCCTCACCTCGTCCCTGTGCTTTGGGGAGCCGGAGGGACACCCGAGGCCTACGGCCCTGAGACCCCTTTGCAAAAAGCCGGCTTCCCACGGAAACAGTTTTCTTGAGGTGCAGACCCTATCCCAAGTGGTTGTGGCAAGGTAAAGCCAATGCCCTCCACTTCTCTGGAAGAAACCACAGTGCCCAGCCATGTTCTAAGCCCTCCCATCCTCCCTGGGCTTCTGGCAGCAGGAGTGAAAAGAGAGGAGCAGAGCACTGGGACCCGTTTGACAAAAACCGGCTTCCCACGGGAAAGTCTTTCTCCACGTGCAGAGATGCTCCCAGGTGCCTGTGGCAAGGGGAAGGAAATGCCATACACTGACCTGGAAGAGACCACAGGGCCCAGGCACAGTCTGAACCCTTCCCTCAACCCGGCGGTTTTGCTAGCAGGAGTTCAACCCCAACGAACACAGCCCGGAGACCCCTGGGGCAAAAACGGCTTCCGACGAACAATAGGTGCTTGCTGTGGAACAACTATCCCAAGCGGGGGTAGCCAGCTCAACAAAATGCCACACACCCAGGTGTAAGAAACAACATTGCCCAGGCATGGTCTAAGCCCCTCACCTCGTCCCTGTGCTTTGGGGAGCCGGAGGGACACCCGAGGCCCACGGCCCGGAGACCCCTTTGCAAAAAGCCGGCTTCCCACGGAGACAGTTTTCCTGAGGTGTAGACCCTCTCCCAAGTGGTTGTGGCAAGGTAAAGCCAATGCCCTCCACTTCTCTGGAAGAAACCACAGTGCCCAGCCATGTTCTAAGCCCTCCCATCCTCCCTGGGCTTCTGGCAGCAGGAGTGAAAAGAGAGGAGCAGAGCACTGGGACCCGTTTGACAAAAACCGGCTTCCCACGGGAAAGTCTTTCTCCACGTGCAGACATGCTCCCAGGTGCCTGTGGCAAGGGGAAGGAAATGCATACACTGACCTGGAAGAGACCACAGGGCCCAGGCACAGTCTGAACCCTTCCCTCAACCCGGCGGTTTTGCTAGCAGGAGTTCAAGCCCAAGAAACACAGCCCGGAGACCACAGGGGCAAAAACGGCTTCCGACAACAATAGGTGCTTGCTGTGGAACACCTATCCCAAGTGGGGGTAGCCAGCTCAACAAAATGCCACACACCCAGGTGTAAGAAACAACATTGCCCAGGCATGGTCTAAGCCCCTCACCTCGTCCCTATGCTTGGGGGAGCCGGAGGGACACCCGAGGCCCACGGCCCTGAGACCCCTTTGCAAAAAGTAGGCTTCCCACGGAAACAGTTTTCTTGAGGTGCAGACCCTATCCCAAGTGGTTGTGGCAAGGTAAAGGCAATGCCCTCCACTTCTCTGGAAGAAACCACAGTGCCGAGGCATGTTCTAAGCCCTCCCATCCTCCCTGGGCTTCTGGCAGCAGGAGTGAAAAGAGAGGAGCAGAGCACTGGGACCCGTTAGACAAAAACCGGCTTCCCACGGGAAAGTCTTTCTCCACGTGCAGACATGCTCCCAGGTGCCTGTGGCAAGGGGAAGGAAATGGCATACACTGACCTGGAAGAGACCACAGGGCCCAGGCACAGTCTGAACCCTTCCCTCAACCCGGCGGTTTTGCTAGCAGGAGTTCAAGCCCAACGAACACAGCCCGGAGACCCCTGGGGCAAAAACGGCTTCCGACGAACAATAGGTGATTGCTGTGGAACACCTATCCCAAGCGGGGGTAGCCAGCTCAACAAAATGCCACACACCCAGGTGTAAGAAACAACATTGCCCAGGCATGGTCTAAGCCCCTCACCTCGTCCCTGTGCTTTGGGGAGCCGGAGGGACACCCGAGGCCCACGGCCCTGAGACCCGTTTGCAAAAAGCGGGCTTCCCACGGAGACAGTTTTCCTGAGGTGCAGACCCTCTCCCAAGTGGTTGTGGCAAGGTAAAGCCAATGCCCTCCACTTCTCTGGAAGAAAGCACAGTGCCCAGCCATGTTCTAAGCCCACGCATCTTCCCTGGGCTTCTGGCAGCAGGAGTGAAAAGAGAGGAGCAGAGCACTGGGACCCGTTTGACAAAAACCGGCTACCCACGGAAAGTCTTTCTCCACGTGCAGACATGCTCCCAGGTGCCTGTGGCAAGGGGAAGGAAATGCCATACACTGACCTGGAAGAGACCACAGGGCCCAGGCACAGTCTGAACCCTTCCCTCAACCCGGCGGTTTTGCTAGCAGGAGTTCAAGCCCAACGAACACAGCCCGGAGACCCCTGGGGCAAAAACGGCTTCCGACGAACAATAGGTGCTTGCTGTGGAACACCTACCCCAAGTGGGGGTAGCCAGCTCAACAAAATGCCACACACCCAGGTGTAAGAAACAACATTGCCCAGGCATGGTCTAAGCCCCTCACCTCGTCCCTGTGCTTTGGGGAGCCGAAGGGACACCCGAGGGCCACGGCCCTGAGACCCCTTTGCAAAAAGCCGGCTTCCCACGGAGACAGTTTTCCTGAGGTGTAGACCCTCTCCCAAGTGGTTGTGGCAAGGTAAAGCCAATGCCCTCCACTTCTCTGGAAGAAACCACAGTGCCCAGCCATGTTCTAAGCCCTCCCGTCCTCCCTGGGCTTCTGGCAGCAGGAGTGAATAGAGAGGAGCAGAGCACTGGGACCCGTTTGACAAAAACCGGCTTCCCACGGGAAAGTCTTTCTCCACGTGCAGACATGCTCCCAGGTGCCTGTGGCAAGGGGAAGGAAATGCCATACACTGACCTGGAAGAGACCACAGGGCCCAGGCACAGTCTGAACCCTTCCCTCAACCCGGCGGTTTTGCTAGCAGGAGTTCAAGCCCAACGAACACAGCCCGGAGACCCCTGGGGCAAAAACGGCTTCCGACGAACAATAGGTGCTTGCTGTGGAACACCTATCCCAAGCGGGGGTAGCCAGCTCAACAAAATGCCACACACCCAGGTGTAAGAAACAACATTGCCCAGGCATGGTCTAAGCCCCTCACCTCGTCCCTGTGCTTTGGGGAGCCGGAGGGACACCCGAGGCCCACGGCCCTGAGACCCCTTTGCAAAAAGCGGACTTCCCACGGAAACAGTTTTCCTGAGGTGCAGACCCTATCCCAAGTGGTTGTGGCAAGGTAAAGCCAATGCCCTCCACTTCTCTGGAAGAAACCACAGTGCCCAGCCATGTTCTAAGCCCTCCCATCCTCCCTGGGCTTCTGGCAGCGGGAGTGAATAGAGAGGAGCAGAGCACTGGGACCCGTTTGACAAAAACCGGCTTCCCACGGGAAAGTCTTTCTCCACGTGCAGACATGCTCCCAGGTGCCTGTGGCAAGGGGAAGGAAATGCCATACACTGACCTGGAAGAGACCACAGGGCCCAGGCACAGTCTGAACCCTTCCCTCAACCCGGCGGTTTTGCTAGCAGGAGCTCAACCCCAACGAACACAGCCCGGAGACTCCTGGGGCAAAAACGGCTTCCGACGAACAATAGGTGCTTGCTGTGGAACACCTATCCCAAGTGGGGGTAGGCAGCTCAACAAAATGCCACACACACAGGTGTAAGAAACAACATTGCCCAGGCATGGTCTAAGCCCCTCACCTCATCCCTGTGCTTTGGGGAGCCGGAGGGACACCCGAGGCCCACGGCCCTGAGACCCCTTTGCAAAAAGCGGGCTTCCCACGGAAACAGTTTTCCTGAGGTGCAGACCCTATCCCAAGTGGTTGTGGCAAGGTAAAGCCAATGCCCTCCACTTCTCTGGAAGAAACCACAGTGCCCAGCCATGTTCTAAGCCCTCCCATCCTCCCTGGGCTTCTGGCAGCAGGAGTGAAAAGAGAGGAGCAGAGCACTGGGACCCGTTTGACAAAAACCGGCTTCCCACGGGAAAGTCTTTCTCCACGTGCAGACATGCTCCCAGGTGCCTGTGGCAAGGGGAAGGAAATGCCATACAGTGACCTGGAAGAGACCACAGGGCCCAGGCATAGTCTGAAGCCTTCCCTCAACCCGGCGGTTTTCCTAGCAGGAGTTCAAGCTCAACGAACACAGCCCGGAGACCCCTGGGGCAAAAACGGCTTCCGACGAACAATAGGTGCTTGCTGTGGAACACCTATCCCAAGTGGGGGTAGCCAGCTCAACAAAATGCCACACACCCAGGTGTAAGAAGCAACATTGCCCAGGCATAGTCTAAGCCCCTCACCTCGTCCCTGTGCTTTGGGGAGCCGGAGGGACACCCGAGGCCTACGGCCCTGAGACCCCTTTGCAAAAAGCCGGCTTCCCACGGAGACAGTTTTCCTGAGGTGTAGACCCTCTCCCAAGTGGTTGTGGCAAGGTAAAGCCAATGCCCTCCACTTTTCTGGAAGAAACCACAGTGCCCAGCCATGTTCTAAGCCCTCCCATCCTCCCTGGGCTTCTGGCAGCAGGAGTGAAAAGAGAGGAGCAGAGCACTGGGACCCGTTTGACAAAAACCGGCTTCCCACGGGAAAGTCTTTCTCCACGTGCAGACATGCTCCCAGGTGCCTGTGGCAAGGGGAAGGAAATGCATACACTGACCTGGAAGAGACCACAGGGCCCAGGCACAGTCTGAACCCTTCCCTCAACCCGGCGGTTTTGCTAGCAGGAGTTCAAGCCCAACGAACACAGCCCGGAGACCCCTGGGGCAAAAACGGCTTCCGACGAACAATAGGTGCTTGCTGTGGAACACCTATCCCAAGCGGGGGTAGCCAGCTCAACAAAATGCCACACACCCAGGTGTAAGAAACAACATTGCCCAGGCATGGTCTAAGCCCCTCACCTCGTCCCTGTGCTTTGGGGAGCCGGAGGGACACCCGAGGCCCACGGCCCTGAGACCCCTTTGCAAAAAGCCGGCTTCCCACGGAAACAGTTTTCCTGAGGTGCAGACCCTATCCGAAGTGGTTGTGGCAAGGTAAAGCCAATACCCTCCACTTCTCTGGAAGAAACCACAGTGCCCAGCCATGTTCTAAGCCCTCCCATCCTCCCTGGGCTTCTGACAGCGGGAGTGAATAGAGAGGAGCAGAGCACTGGGACCCGTTTGACAAAAACCGGCTTCCCACGGGAAAGTCTTTCTCCACGTGCAGACATGCTCCCAGGTGCCTGTGGCAAGGGGAAGGAAATGCCATACACTGACCTGGAAGAGACCACAGGGCCCAGGCACAGTCTGAACCCTTCCCTCAACCCGGCGGTTTTCCTAGCAGGAGTTCAAGCCCAACGAACACAGCCCGGAGACCCCTGGGGCAAAAACGGCTTCCGACGAACAATAGGTGCTTGGTGTGGAACACCTATCCCAAGTGGGGGTAGCCAGCTCAACAAAATGCCACACACCCAGGTGTAAGAAGCAACATTGCCCAGGCATAGTCTAAGCCCCTCACCTCGTCCCTGTGCTTTGGGGAGCCGGAGGGACACCCGAGGCCTACGGCCCTGAGACCCCTTTGCAAAAAGCCGGCTTCCCACGGAAACAGTTTTCTTGAGGTGCAGACCCTATCCCAAGTGGTTGTGGCAAGGTAAAGCCAATGCCCTCCACTTCTCTGGAAGAAACCACAGTGCCCAGCCATGTTCTAAGCCCTCCCATCCTCCCTGGGCTTCTGGCAGCAGGAGTGAAAAGAGAGGAGCAGAGCACTGGGACCCGTTTGACAAAAACCGGCTTCCCACGGGAAAGTCTTTCTCCACGTGCAGACATGCTCCCAGGTGCCTGTGGCAAGGGGAAGGAAATGCATACACTGACCTGGAAGAGACCACAGGGCCCAGGCACAGTCTGAACCCTTCCCTCAACCCGGCGGTTTTGCTAGCAGGAGTTCAAGCCCAACGAACACAGCCCGGAGACCCCTGGGGCAAAAACGGCTTCCGACGAACAATAGGTGCTTGCTGTGGAACACCTATCCCAAGCGGGGGTAGCCAGCTCAACAAAATGCCACACACCCAGGTGTAAGAAACAACATTGCCCAGGCATGGTCTAAGCCCCTCACCTCGTCCCTGTGCTTTGGGGAGCCGGAGGGACACCCGAGGCCCACGGCCCTGAGACCCCTTTGCAAAAAGCCGGCTTCCCACGGAAACAGTTTTCCTGAGGTGCAGACCCTATCCGAAGTGGTTGTGGCAAGGTAAAGCCAATACCCTCCACTTCTCTGGAAGAAACCACAGTGCCCAGCCATGTTCTAAGCCCTCCCATCCTCCCTGGGCTTCTGACAGCGGGAGTGAATAGAGAGGAGCAGAGCACTGGGACCCGTTTGACAAAAACCGGCTTCCCACGGGAAAGTCTTTCTCCACGTGCAGACATGCTCCCAGGTGCCTGTGGCAAGGGGAAGGAAATGCCATACACTGACCTGGAAGAGACCACAGGGCCCAGGCACAGTCTGAACCCTTCCCTCAACCCGGCGGTTTTCCTAGCAGGAGTTCAAGCCCAACGAACACAGCCCGGAGACCCCTGGGGCAAAAACGGCTTCCGACGAACAATAGGTGCTTGGTGTGGAACACCTATCCCAAGTGGGGGTAGCCAGCTCAACAAAATGCCACACACCCAGGTGTAAGAAGCAACATTGCCCAGGCATAGTCTAAGCCCCTCACCTCGTCCCTGTGCTTTGGGGAGCCGGAGGGACACCCGAGGCCTACGGCCCTGAGACCCCTTTGCAAAAAGCCGGCTTCCCACGGAAACAGTTTTCTTGAGGTGCAGACCCTATCCCAAGTGGTTGTGGCAAGGTAAAGCCAATGCCCTCCACTTCTCTGGAAGAAACCACAGTGCCCAGCCATGTTCTAAGCCCTCCCATCCTCCCTGGGCTTCTGGCAGCAGGAGTGAAAAGAGAGGAGCAGAGCACTGGGACCCGTTTGACAAAAACCGGCTTCCCACGGGAAAGTCTTTCTCCACGTGCAGAGATGCTCCCAGGTGCCTGTGGCAAGGGGAAGGAAATGCCATACACTGACCTGGAAGAGACCACAGGGCCCAGGCACAGTCTGAACCCTTCCCTCAACCCGGCGGTTTTGCTAGCAGGAGTTCAACCCCAACGAACACAGCCCGGAGACCCCTGGGGCAAAAACGGCTTCCGACGAACAATAGGTGCTTGCTGTGGAACAACTATCCCAAGCGGGGGTAGCCAGCTCAACAAAATGCCACACACCCAGGTGTAAGAAACAACATTGCCCAGGCATGGTCTAAGCCCCTCACCTCGTCCCTGTGCTTTGGGGAGCCGGAGGGACACCCGAGGCCCACGGCCCGGAGACCCCTTTGCAAAAAGCCGGCTTCCCACGGAGACAGTTTTCCTGAGGTGTAGACCCTCTCCCAAGTGGTTGTGGCAAGGTAAAGCCAATGCCCTCCACTTCTCTGGAAGAAACCACAGTGCCCAGCCATGTTCTAAGCCCTCCCATCCTCCCTGGGCTTCTGGCAGCAGGAGTGAAAAGAGAGGAGCAGAGCACTGGGACCCGTTTGACAAAAACCGGCTTCCCACGGGAAAGTCTTTCTCCACGTGCAGACATGCTCCCAGGTGCCTGTGGCAAGGGGAAGGAAATGCATACACTGACCTGGAAGAGACCACAGGGCCCAGGCACAGTCTGAACCCTTCCCTCAACCCGGCGGTTTTGCTAGCAGGAGTTCAAGCCCAAGAAACACAGCCCGGAGACCACAGGGGCAAAAACGGCTTCCGACAACAATAGGTGCTTGCTGTGGAACACCTATCCCAAGTGGGGGTAGCCAGCTCAACAAAATGCCACACACCCAGGTGTAAGAAACAACATTGCCCAGGCATGGTCTAAGCCCCTCACCTCGTCCCTATGCTTGGGGGAGCCGGAGGGACACCCGAGGCCCACGGCCCTGAGACCCCTTTGCAAAAAGTAGGCTTCCCACGGAAACAGTTTTCTTGAGGTGCAGACCCTATCCCAAGTGGTTGTGGCAAGGTAAAGGCAATGCCCTCCACTTCTCTGGAAGAAACCACAGTGCCGAGGCATGTTCTAAGCCCTCCCATCCTCCCTGGGCTTCTGGCAGCAGGAGTGAAAAGAGAGGAGCAGAGCACTGGGACCCGTTAGACAAAAACCGGCTTCCCACGGGAAAGTCTTTCTCCACGTGCAGACATGCTCCCAGGTGCCTGTGGCAAGGGGAAGGAAATGGCATACACTGACCTGGAAGAGACCACAGGGCCCAGGCACAGTCTGAACCCTTCCCTCAACCCGGCGGTTTTGCTAGCAGGAGTTCAAGCCCAACGAACACAGCCCGGAGACCCCTGGGGCAAAAACGGCTTCCGACGAACAATAGGTGATTGCTGTGGAACACCTATCCCAAGCGGGGGTAGCCAGCTCAACAAAATGCCACACACCCAGGTGTAAGAAACAACATTGCCCAGGCATGGTCTAAGCCCCTCACCTCGTCCCTGTGCTTTGGGGAGCCGGAGGGACACCCGAGGCCCACGGCCCTGAGACCCGTTTGCAAAAAGCGGGCTTCCCACGGAGACAGTTTTCCTGAGGTGCAGACCCTCTCCCAAGTGGTTGTGGCAAGGTAAAGCCAATGCCCTCCACTTCTCTGGAAGAAAGCACAGTGCCCAGCCATGTTCTAAGCCCACGCATCTTCCCTGGGCTTCTGGCAGCAGGAGTGAAAAGAGAGGAGCAGAGCACTGGGACCCGTTTGACAAAAACCGGCTACCCACGGAAAGTCTTTCTCCACGTGCAGACATGCTCCCAGGTGCCTGTGGCAAGGGGAAGGAAATGCCATACACTGACCTGGAAGAGACCACAGGGCCCAGGCACAGTCTGAACCCTTCCCTCAACCCGGCGGTTTTGCTAGCAGGAGTTCAAGCCCAACGAACACAGCCCGGAGACCCCTGGGGCAAAAACGGCTTCCGACGAACAATAGGTGCTTGCTGTGGAACACCTACCCCAAGTGGGGGTAGCCAGCTCAACAAAATGCCACACACCCAGGTGTAAGAAACAACATTGCCCAGGCATGGTCTAAGCCCCTCACCTCGTCCCTGTGCTTTGGGGAGCCGAAGGGACACCCGAGGGCCACGGCCCTGAGACCCCTTTGCAAAAAGCCGGCTTCCCACGGAGACAGTTTTCCTGAGGTGTAGACCCTCTCCCAAGTGGTTGTGGCAAGGTAAAGCCAATGCCCTCCACTTCTCTGGAAGAAACCACAGTGCCCAGCCATGTTCTAAGCCCTCCCGTCCTCCCTGGGCTTCTGGCAGCAGGAGTGAATAGAGAGGAGCAGAGCACTGGGACCCGTTTGACAAAAACCGGCTTCCCACGGGAAAGTCTTTCTCCACGTGCAGACATGCTCCCAGGTGCCTGTGGCAAGGGGAAGGAAATGCCATACACTGACCTGGAAGAGACCACAGGGCCCAGGCACAGTCTGAACCCTTCCCTCAACCCGGCGGTTTTGCTAGCAGGAGTTCAAGCCCAACGAACACAGCCCGGAGACCCCTGGGGCAAAAACGGCTTCCGACGAACAATAGGTGCTTGCTGTGGAACACCTATCCCAAGCGGGGGTAGCCAGCTCAACAAAATGCCACACACCCAGGTGTAAGAAACAACATTGCCCAGGCATGGTCTAAGCCCCTCACCTCGTCCCTGTGCTTTGGGGAGCCGGAGGGACACCCGAGGCCCACGGCCCTGAGACCCCTTTGCAAAAAGCGGACTTCCCACGGAAACAGTTTTCCTGAGGTGCAGACCCTATCCCAAGTGGTTGTGGCAAGGTAAAGCCAATGCCCTCCACTTCTCTGGAAGAAACCACAGTGCCCAGCCATGTTCTAAGCCCTCCCATCCTCCCTGGGCTTCTGGCAGCGGGAGTGAATAGAGAGGAGCAGAGCACTGGGACCCGTTTGACAAAAACCGGCTTCCCACGGGAAAGTCTTTCTCCACGTGCAGACATGCTCCCAGGTGCCTGTGGCAAGGGGAAGGAAATGCCATACACTGACCTGGAAGAGACCACAGGGCCCAGGCACAGTCTGAACCCTTCCCTCAACCCGGCGGTTTTGCTAGCAGGAGCTCAACCCCAACGAACACAGCCCGGAGACTCCTGGGGCAAAAACGGCTTCCGACGAACAATAGGTGCTTGCTGTGGAACACCTATCCCAAGTGGGGGTAGGCAGCTCAACAAAATGCCACACACACAGGTGTAAGAAACAACATTGCCCAGGCATGGTCTAAGCCCCTCACCTCATCCCTGTGCTTTGGGGAGCCGGAGGGACACCCGAGGCCCACGGCCCTGAGACCCCTTTGCAAAAAGCGGGCTTCCCACGGAAACAGTTTTCCTGAGGTGCAGACCCTATCCCAAGTGGTTGTGGCAAGGTAAAGCCAATGCCCTCCACTTCTCTGGAAGAAACCACAGTGCCCAGCCATGTTCTAAGCCCTCCCATCCTCCCTGGGCTTCTGGCAGCAGGAGTGAAAAGAGAGGAGCAGAGCACTGGGACCCGTTTGACAAAAACCGGCTTCCCACGGGAAAGTCTTTCTCCACGTGCAGACATGCTCCCAGGTGCCTGTGGCAAGGGGAAGGAAATGCCATACAGTGACCTGGAAGAGACCACAGGGCCCAGGCATAGTCTGAAGCCTTCCCTCAACCCGGCGGTTTTCCTAGCAGGAGTTCAAGCTCAACGAACACAGCCCGGAGACCCCTGGGGCAAAAACGGCTTCCGACGAACAATAGGTGCTTGCTGTGGAACACCTATCCCAAGTGGGGGTAGCCAGCTCAACAAAATGCCACACACCCAGGTGTAAGAAGCAACATTGCCCAGGCATAGTCTAAGCCCCTCACCTCGTCCCTGTGCTTTGGGGAGCCGGAGGGACACCCGAGGCCTACGGCCCTGAGACCCCTTTGCAAAAAGCCGGCTTCCCACGGAGACAGTTTTCCTGAGGTGTAGACCCTCTCCCAAGTGGTTGTGGCAAGGTAAAGCCAATGCCCTCCACTTTTCTGGAAGAAACCACAGTGCCCAGCCATGTTCTAAGCCCTCCCATCCTCCCTGGGCTTCTGGCAGCAGGAGTGAAAAGAGAGGAGCAGAGCACTGGGACCCGTTTGACAAAAACCGGCTTCCCACGGGAAAGTCTTTCTCCACGTGCAGACATGCTCCCAGGTGCCTGTGGCAAGGGGAAGGAAATGCATACACTGACCTGGAAGAGACCACAGGGCCCAGGCACAGTCTGAACCCTTCCCTCAACCCGGCGGTTTTGCTAGCAGGACTTCAAGCCCAACGAACACAGCCCGGAGACCCCTGGGGCAAAAACGGCTTCCGACGAACAATAGGTGATTGCTGTGGAACACCTATCCCAAGCGGGGGTAGCCAGCTCAACAAAATGCCACACACCCAGGTGTAAGAAACAACATTGCCCAGGCATGGTCTAAGCCCCTCACCTCGTCCCTGTGCTTTGGGGAGCCGGAGGGACACCCGAGGCCCACGGCCCTGAGACCCCTTTGCAAAAAGCCGGCTTCCCACGGAGACAGTTTTCCTGAGGTGCAGACCCTATCCCAAGTGGTTGTGGCAAGGTAAAGCCAATGCCCTCCACTTCTCTGGAAGAAACCACAGTGCCCAGCCATGTTCTAAGCCCTCCCATCCTCCCTGGGCTTCTGGCAGCAGGAGTGAAAAGAGAGGAGCAGAGCACTGGGACCCGTTTGACAAAAACCGGCTTCCCACGGGAAAGTCTTTCTCCACGTGCAGACATGCTCCCAGGTGCCTGTGGCAAGGGGAAGGAAATGCCATACACTGACCTGGAAGAGACCACAGGGCCCAGGCACAGTCTGAACCCTTCCCTCAACCCTGCGGTTTTGCTAGCAGGAGTTCAAGCCCAACGAACACAGCCCGGAGACCCCTGGGGCAAAAACGGCTTCCGACGAACAATAGGTGCTTGCTGTGGAACACCTATCCCAAGTGGGGGTAGCCAGCTCAACAAAATGCCACACACCCAGGTGTAAGAAACAACATTGCCCAGGCATGGTCTAAGCCCCTCACCTCGTCCCTGTGCTTTGGGGAGCCGGAGGGACACCCGAGGCCCACGGCCCGGAGACCCCTTTGCAAAAAGCCGGCTTCCCACGGAGACAGTTTTCCTGAGGTGTAGACCCTCTCCCAAGTGGTTGTGGCAAGGTAAAGCCAATGCCCTCCACTTCTCTGGAAGAAACCACAGTGCCCAGCCATGTTCTAAGCCCTCCCATCCTCCCTGGGCTTCTGGCAGCAGGAGTGAAAAGAGAGGAGCAGAGCACTGGGACCCGTTTGACAAAAACCGGCTTCCCTCGGGAAAGTATTTCTCCACGTGCCGACATGCTCCCAGGTGCCTGTGGCAAGGGGAAGGAAATGCATACACTGACCTGGAAGAGACCACATGGCCCAGGCACAGTCTGAACCCTTCCCTCAACCCGGCGGTTTTGCTAGCAGGAGTTCAAGCCCAACAAACACAGCCCGGAGACCACAGGGGCAAAAACGGCTTCCGACGAACAATAGGTGCTTGCTGTGGAACACCTATCCCAAGTGGGGGTAGCCAGCTCAACAAAATGCCACACACCCAGGTGTAAGAAACAACATTGCCCAGGCATGGTCTAAGCCATTCACCTCGTACCTGTGCTTGGGGGAGCCGGAGGGACACCCGAGACCCACGGCCCTGAGACACCTTTGCAAAAAGCAGGCTTCCCACGGAAAGAGTTTTCCTGAGGTGCAGACCCTCTCACAAGTGGTTGCGGCAAGGTAAAGCCAATGCCCTCCACTTCTCTGGAAGAAACCACAGTGCCCAGCCATGTTCTAAGCCCTCCCATCCTCCCTGGGCTTCTGGCAGCAGGAGTGAAAAGAGAGTTGCAGAGCACTGGGACCCGTTTGACAAAAACCGGCTTCCCACGGGAAAGTCTTTCTCCACGTGCAGACATGCTCCCAGGTGCCTGTGGCAAGGGGAAGGAAATGCCATACACTGACCTGGAAGAGACCACAGGGCCCAGGCACAGTCTGAACCCTTCCCTCAACCCAGCGGTTTTGCTAGCAGGAGTTCAACCCCAACGAATACAGCCCGGAGACCCCTGAGGCAAAAACGGCTTCCGACGAAAAATAGGCGCTTGCTGTGGAACACCTATCCCAAGTGGGGGTAGCCAGCTCAACAAAATGCCACACACCCAGGTGTAAGAAACAACATTGCCCAGGCATGGTCTAAGCCCCTCACCTCGTCCCTGTGCTTTGGTGAGCCGGAGGGACACCCGAGGCCCACGGCCCTGAGACCCCTTTGCAAAAAGCCGGCTTCCCACGGAAACAGTTTTCCTGAGGTGCAGACCCTCTCACAAGTGGTTGTGGCAAGGTAAAGCCAATGCCCTCCACTTCTCTGGAAGAAACCACAGTGCCCAGCCATGTTCTAAGCCCTCCCATCCTCCCTGGGCTTCTGGCAGCAGGAGTGAAAAGAGAGGAGCAGAGCACTGGGTCCCGTTTGACAAAAACCGGCTTCCCACGGGAAAGCCTTTCTCCACGTGCAGACATGCTCCCAGGTGCCTGTGGCAAGGGGAAGGAAATGCCATACACTGACCTGGAAGAGACCACAGGGCCCAGGCACAGTCTGAACCCTTCCCTCAACCCGGCGGTTTTGCTAGCAGAAGTTCAAGCCCAACGAACACAGCCCGGAGACCCCTGGGGCAAAAACGGCTTCCGACGAACAATAGGTGCTTGCTGTGGAACACCTATCCCAAGTGGGGGTAGCCAGCTCAACAAAATGCCACACACCCAGGTGTAAGAAACAACATTGCCCAGGCATGGTCTAAGCCCCTCACCTCGTCCCTGTGCTTTGGGGAGCCGGAGGGACACCCGAGGCCCACGGCCCTTAGACCCCTTTGCAAAAAGCCGGCTTCCCACGGAAACAGTTTTCCTGAGGTGCAGACCCTATCCCAAGTGGTTGTGGCAAGGTAAAGCAAATGCCCTCCACTTCTCTGGAAGAAACCACAGTGCCCAGCCATGTTCTAAGCCCTCCCATCCTCCCTGGGCTTCTGGCAGCAGGAGTGAATAGAGAGGAGCAGAGCACTGGGACCCGTTTGACAAAAACCGGCTTCCCACGGGAAAGTCTTTCTCCACGTGCAGACATGCTATCAGGTGCCTGTGGCAAGGGGAAGGAAATGCCATACACTGACCTGGAAGAGACCACAGGGCCCAGGCACAGTCTGAACCCTTCCCTCAACCCGGCGGTTTTGCTAGCAGGAGTTCAAGCCCAACGAACACAGCCCGCAGACCCCTGGGGCAAAAACGGCTTCCGACGAACAATAGGTGCTTGCTGTGGAACACCTATCCCAAGCGGGGGTAGCCAGCTCAACAAAATGCCACACACCCAGGTGTAAGAAACAACATTGCCCAGGCATGGTCTAAGCCCCTCACCTCGTCCCTGTGCTTTGGGGAGCCGGAGGGACACCCGAGGCCCACGGCCCTGAGACCCCTTTGCAAAAAGCGGGCTTCCCACGGAAACAGTTTTCCTGAGGTGCAGACCCTATCCCAAGTGGTTGTGGCAAGGTAAAGCCAATGCCCTCCACTTCTCTGGAAGAAACCACAGTGCCCAGCCATGTTCTAAGCCCTCCCATCCTCCCTGGGCTTCTGGCAGCGGGAGTGAATAGAGAGGAGCAGAGCACTGGGACCCGTTTGACAAAAACCGGCTTCCCACGGGAAAGTCTTTCTCCACGTGCAGACATGCTCCCAGGTGCCTGTGGCAAGGGGAAGGAAATGCCATACACTGACCTGGAAGAGACCACAGGGCCCAGGCACAGTCTGAACCCTTCCCTCAACCCGGCGGTTTTGCTAGCAGGAGTTCAAGCCCAAGAAACACAGCCCGGAGACCACAGGGGCAAAAACGGCTTCCGACAACAATAGGTGCTTGCTGTGGAACACCTATCCCAAGTGGGGGTAGCCAGCTCAACAAAATGCCACACACCCAGGTGTAAGAAACAACATTGCCCAGGCATGGTCTAAGCCCCTCACCTCGTCCCTATGCTTGGGGGAGCCGGAGGGACACCCGAGGCCCACGGCCCTGAGACCCCTTTGCAAAAAGTAGGCTTCCCACGGAAACAGTTTTCCTGAGGTGCAGACCCTATCCCAAGTGGTTGTGGCAAGGTAAAGGCAATGCCCTCCACTTCTCTGGAAGAAACCACAGTGCCCAGCCATGTTCTAAGCCCTCCCATCCTCCCTGGGCTTCTGGCAGCAGGAGTGAAAAGAGAGGAGCAGAGCACTGGGACCCGTTAGACAAAAACCGGCTTCCCACGGGAAAGTCTTTCTCCACGTGCAGACATGCTCCCAGGTGCCTGTGGCAAGGGGAAGGAAATGGCATACACTGACCTGGAAGAGACCACAGGGCCCAGGCACAGTCTGAACCCTTCCCTCAACCCGGCGGTTTTGCTAGCAGGAGTTCAAGCCCAACGAACACAGCCCGGAGACCCCTGGGGCAAAAACGGCTTCCGACGAACAATAGGTGATTGCTGTGGAACACCTATCCCAAGCGGGGGTAGCCAGCTCAACAAAATGCCACACACCCAGGTGTAAGAAACAACATTGCCCAGGCATGGTCTAAGCCCCTCACCTCGTCCCTGTGCTTTGGGGAGCCGGAGGGACACCCGAGGCCCACGGCCCTGAGACCCCTTTGCAAAAAGCCGGCTTCCCACGGAGACAGTTTTCCTGAGGTGCAGACCCTATCCCAAGTGGTTGTGGCAAGGTAAAGCCAATGCCCTCCACTTCTCTGGAAGAAAGCACAGTGCCCAGCCATGTTCTAAGCCCACGCATCTTCCCTGGGCTTCTGGCAGCAGGAGTGAAAAG